>NW_008782822.1:0-252 GCF_000715545.1 Opisthorchis viverrini
GAGGTGTGCAGAGAGATCATTGGAAGTCACCCGCGTGGATGCTCTACTTCAGTGTTTGCTCATCATTGCTGGTGACGCACGGCAAACACTTGCACTATGCAGTTCTACCGTTCGGTGTATGCCTAACTTCGAAATGTTGTTGTTTGTTTCCACACTTAATCCGGTACGCCTGGTGGACTAGACAGTCTTGCCTGTGTAGTCTGCAGACCTATCTTTCGAATGATCGTTCGTATTACGTAACAGTACACGTAA
>NW_008782823.1:0-252 GCF_000715545.1 Opisthorchis viverrini
CTTGGCTTGAGCAAACTGACAGTATCCCACCCCTCGTGTTTCCCTCGGGCGGTGCGTCAGCCGTGCACCAAACCTGTTACAGTTGAATGAACTATCTGAACTTCGGGATGATCGGTCTGGAAGTAGGTGAAAAGGATCCACAACAGTTCAAATGGGTGGCGCCCAGACCGCACTGTGCAAACACAGGTTTACTTCCTCCGAAAGCCGTGGGCTGCTATGAGCATGCTTCAGAAAACCCTGGTTTGATTGGAC
>NW_008782824.1:0-252 GCF_000715545.1 Opisthorchis viverrini
AACTGCGCCGAAGGCCGCGTATCTTCACTAGGTGTGCGATCTAGTCTACTTGGCTCTTGTTTACTTCCCATCCTACTTACTCTACCTCTCAGACCAATCATTTCAAACCTCCCCAATGACAGTCCCGCTCAGTGGCTGTCTCACTGACATCTCTAACACTAGGCATTTCATCGTTTTCCCTTGATTGTCCAACTTCAGCTCCAAAGATTTTGATTCCGTGTATCGTCTAGTCAGCATTTCAATGACATTCAC
>NW_008782825.1:0-252 GCF_000715545.1 Opisthorchis viverrini
TCTCAGCGATGCTGGGAAATTATTTCACCGTACTCTGCTTCGGTGGACAATAAATTTTGGTGAGCTGCGAGAATATGAGCGCTGGTTGGGATGGTCTTTGGTTCGAACACATATGAAAGAAAATGCAACAACTTAGACGGAATAGTTTTACTTGACTCGTAAAGGCGTTACGGCTAAGATTATGTGCGGCTGATGAGCCCCTGGGCCGCGCACAGCGTTAAATGCACGCCCGAAATTTCTCTGAAACCGCGG
>NW_008782826.1:0-252 GCF_000715545.1 Opisthorchis viverrini
CTGATAAACTCTCACTTGTCCTACGGTGAAGTACGGCGTCCCTATATTTGGAATGCCAGTAGCCTCGTTATGAGAGGTTCAAGGATACTTTTGAATGAACATATGACGACTGACTGGCTTCATTCCTTCGGAACTCATTCCATATAAGTTCAGTTCAATTCATCGGCTCTAAACCGTGTACCATAGGAGCATTGGCTCCAGTTGCGGCCACCGGAGAACGGGAGTGTTGGAGACACAACCAAGCCTTGGAGG
>NW_008782827.1:0-252 GCF_000715545.1 Opisthorchis viverrini
CCTGAAACGGACTTACATTTTAGGTTGGTGTCCTCTGTGGGTCCCCTCCAGTCTTTTCTGCGTGCCGTTTCTCCAACTAGTTATTCACCGAAATGCTCCATACCAACAGGCCGGTTCTGTCAAATGGAGGATATGCTGCATTTTTCGTGATTTGTCATCTCCATTAACATCACATCATTGTTGACAGCAACACAAAAGGAGAACAGTTCACTGCCATACAACCAATAAAGCCTTATAATGGAAAGAAGAAAG
>NW_008782828.1:0-252 GCF_000715545.1 Opisthorchis viverrini
GGGCCACTACAATCTACGTAAATTCGTTGGGCTACTCAGAAAGGTACAAGGTCGTAGCAAACAATATATGGCCAACTATTCTCGTATTCCAGAATCACCTTGGTAAGGTGCTCGTTTCCCAGAGGGTGTGGGACCCCCACTTGAATTATCCATTTTCATACACTGAGTGGATGAATTACCTGAATTCTTCTTAGTATTCAGTCTTAGTACCTATTCCGACTCTCTCGCAGGGTTCTTTTCGCACAACCACGT
>NW_008782829.1:0-252 GCF_000715545.1 Opisthorchis viverrini
CTATTTTCTCTCATTATGTTGCTAGATATCACTGATTTGATATTTCTTATCTGCCACCACACTCTCATCACTTTCTATGGGTTGAAGATGGCAGTGCGTGGGCCTCCAGTTAGGTTGGATGAAATAGGTGCTGTGGTGCACTGAGCTACTGAGCGTGTTCAACCAACGTAGATTTTCTTCGAAACGTTGAGTTGGAAAGCAATGAGGGTCGATGTAGCTCTAGGCCTTCCTACCGTTGACTCTTATTTTTCG
>NW_008782830.1:0-252 GCF_000715545.1 Opisthorchis viverrini
AAAAGCTGCTTGGGGGACGTATCTAGGTATTTGTTTAAAATCCGGGTGATAAACATATTACCCCTCTGAAAAATATCGGAAAACATCCAAGAATACTATAAATAACCGTGCCACGCAAGGTCTCCAAAACGCCGTATATAACGCCGAAGTCGATCGAATCGTTTCAGGGTCTCTTTAGAATTAAATAACTCATGAAACCACAGGGAGGAAAAATTTGACAAGGTATGATACTGGTCACAGTTTCATTCCTTC
>NW_008782831.1:0-252 GCF_000715545.1 Opisthorchis viverrini
AATGGATGCCTCACGATTATAGTGCCGCCATCGGATCTGAGCTAGACGCGGCGGGTCGTGGCAACATTTACCGATTCCATCGTGGAAAGCTTCGTCCACATGGCTAACTGTCACTTTTAGTCGTAAGATATCTGGTCGTAGAGACACCGTCGCACAGGCATAGATATCTACACCCAACAGTCGATTTGTGTGCATACGGATCCGAGGGCCATCCAGTATGTGGCAGTCATGGGGACCGTGGAAACCGATAAG
>NW_008782832.1:0-252 GCF_000715545.1 Opisthorchis viverrini
GCCAGTTATATCGATTGCACATAGAACACAAGAACGTCGGCGTGCTGAGCCAGCTGCTAATGTAACTACAATGCAGCCACGCGTGATAAGGAACCCATTGCATCCAAGTTATCCTCGACCCCTCAAAGATGCCGTCATGTGAATTATAAACACCGCAGACATCAGCGTCAAAAGGTGAAGCCATTGTCTCCTTCTTGAGGTGCTACACTTTGCGGCGGTTCCCACCTTGGAACAAGGCGACTTTATACATGG
>NW_008782833.1:0-252 GCF_000715545.1 Opisthorchis viverrini
ATACTCAACGGTATTTTTAGAATTGCTGCTTTTGAGACTACCGCATTTTTATCTTGTTAGTCATCCAAAGACAAAATAGTGACACATTGCAATTCACACGACATCTGAAAATTGATTTTTGGAGATGTTTACACAATAATCTTCAATGAATAATTGATGACTGTAATTCTACAGTATGGACAATGGTTTATTAATATCAGCAAGCGTTTTTTTTTGCTTTAACACATTGTCGAATTGGCATTTTAGACTCTA
>NW_008782834.1:0-252 GCF_000715545.1 Opisthorchis viverrini
AGTTAGAGCAGAAAATGACCTTTGCGATGCCAAAATAACGTGAATGGCAATGCAGAATGAGGCGATCGTCTGTGGTTGCTCTATTTTATTCGGACATATCCTGTATCTACATTTATTGATCAACAGATCCGATTCACATGGGGATGTGTGTTTCTCTTATCATGAGATTATTGATAAATTTAATAATGATTCACCGACGGACATGGTCTGTTTCATGGCTAGGGTAGAAAATATTTGTCTGTATTTTCAGAC
>NW_008782835.1:0-252 GCF_000715545.1 Opisthorchis viverrini
CAGTCTGTTGATAGAACTACTTGGAGCCATTACGGGGTTCCGTGCGAATTGTGAAAATTTCCAAGCTACTCACAAGTAGTCAAAGTGAAAATTTCCTGACATTTTCAGACACTCGTGGTGCCTCTTCATTAGGGCATCTGACTGACGGGTTACTGACAGTTTGGATAACCAAGATTCTCCATGGGTCATCGTTTGGGATATCGGATCAACTGATCACATAGCTCAAAGTACGAGATAGTTCACTCGTTCGGA
>NW_008782836.1:0-252 GCF_000715545.1 Opisthorchis viverrini
TCATTTGCAATCCAATGGGCTCGGTGGGTAGGGCTGGTCCATTTACCTAAATCCTATGATCCCCGTTTGTATTTGTTATCCTCATGGTCCGCGGTCGTCACGTGCTTTGAATGTCTTGGTCTAGCAGCACGCCCAGCGTGAGCAAGCTGATCTAGCCCAACTCCACGGATGGTTTAGGCGACCAATTTTCTCAACTTTTTAAGGCAGTGCATTCACTACACTACGTACGTCCCAACGAAACAGCCTTACGGA
>NW_008782837.1:0-252 GCF_000715545.1 Opisthorchis viverrini
GCACACACTGGGAGTACGATTTGCAGACAAAAGCTAGACAACACACTTGAATCGATGATGAATTGATTTGCACTTGACAGTGCGCAATTGTAAGTTTTCCGAAGTGGATAGCAGACAGTGAAATTTTGTTAAATATAGCCAGTTTATGTGCTTGTCTCATGTCAAAGCAACATTGAACAATTTCGCTAGGTCTGATTATGCGCTAAAGTTGACTGTTTACACCGGCAGATAGATAGATAGATAGATAGATAG
>NW_008782838.1:0-252 GCF_000715545.1 Opisthorchis viverrini
ATGTTGGTGCTCTCTGAACAGACTTGAATAAGCCTTTTGTGAACCCTGACTTGTGTTATTTCCAGTGAAGTAACTGAGATTTGAACTGCATGCATGGTACAGCGTTGTTCAGAGCCAACCATGTATGAATATGGAAGGATACATTTATTTGCAAAAAGGTTTGTTCTTCCCGGAGACTGATCTAAAACCCAACTGGATCCCTCGTTTATAATGTTTTAACGGAATAGATGTATCGACGTAATGCACTACTCA
>NW_008782839.1:0-252 GCF_000715545.1 Opisthorchis viverrini
GAAAACATACTACTTGCCTGCCTCATCAGTAGTATTCGCTTGCACTGCGTGAGACGAGAATTTGCGATAGGTTGTTTGGTTTATTCTAAAAGACCAGGCCAATGTGTGTGTGCTCAGTGCAAAAACTCCACAGTCTATGATTTAGGAACAACTGGAACACAAGCTAATGTTACATGTTTGTTTTTCGTGGCGCTTCGTATGGGTGGAAAAATCAAGCTTCTAAACAGTGCGTAAGAACAAATCAGCTGACTC
>NW_008782840.1:0-252 GCF_000715545.1 Opisthorchis viverrini
ATTTGTTGTAACTCGTCAGATATCAAACTCCAGAACGTGAACGCCATGAATTCGAAGCAGGAAAAGCGGAGGAACGTCTGGCCTACTTTGTTTCTCAGATGATTTGAATACTCGACGCTTACGTGAGAGAGGAATATCTGGCTGGGGATCAGTGGAAGGACGAAGCCCGTTTGTCTCAACTGATTTCTCAGGTAAGATCCTTACCGGGTGAACTTCATCTGTCGTTTCCACTTTATTAGGAGAACCAGCTCC
>NW_008782841.1:0-252 GCF_000715545.1 Opisthorchis viverrini
CCACAAGTCATCGCTTCTGGGTCACTGTTCTTAGGTGCATACCCACACTTGGGTCCTGTATGCGTGTTTTGGAGGCACATCATACTTAAATTTTAATGGAGTATACGGTCTCACCAAGCACTACCTGTTTGCCGATTTAACGGAGTACGGACGTTGAAAGTTGCTATAAAGAGTTATTTTGTAGGTTTAGAAGGGTGTTATTGTTTGTAGGCAGCGAGGAGTATGAGACCCTTCGGTCAGATAGCTGACAGT
>NW_008782842.1:0-252 GCF_000715545.1 Opisthorchis viverrini
GTCAAAGCATTTATTTTAAAAATGTTGACACTAGCGAAAAACTGCTCAAATTACACAAAAAATAGACTGTATATGGTCGATTCGCCGGGATCACAACTACCTAATTTGAGTACTTTGGAAGTCAGCTCATCAATGGCAGCTGCATGCGTTTCTTTTTCGGCTTGATCGCTGATAAATAGAAATATGCCCCCGCATCAATCGATGCGCGTGGCGGGCGTACCTAAAGGCGACGCTTCAGTCAAACGGCATGGT
>NW_008782843.1:0-252 GCF_000715545.1 Opisthorchis viverrini
TAACACAAGGTGCAATTAAAATGACACTGCGGATCAAAGCACAACACAAACAGCAGAACGGATTAATCAGTTTTGCTATTTTATAGAACGGTCAATCCACTTGAGGGAACACTAGATATAAGGTCATAGAAAGCAATCAGGCTGCCCATGTACGAGTTTACTCACTCGCAGACAATATGTCTCTCAATCCGTTCAGTTACGCACAGTTGGAATTTGGAACTGAGATGCAATCCGTAATCATTCGCTCTTTGT
>NW_008782844.1:0-252 GCF_000715545.1 Opisthorchis viverrini
GGGTAAGGTATTTGGGACTGAGACATGGGCGGTTTGTGCGACGCGGTCTACTTAGAGAATATGAGCAAACGTGGTACCTTGCAGTTCCACTGTAGTGCATATCTGCATAAGATCTACCCGTTCCTTCCACTCGGTACTTTTATTAATTGCGATATTATAATGCATACCTACCTCATGCGCATATCGTGCGAAGAACATGTGATATGCTCAGGATTCCAAGCACCTACAGCGTCCGATTTAACAGTCACATCC
>NW_008782845.1:0-252 GCF_000715545.1 Opisthorchis viverrini
GAGATGCGTTTCCAACACTCGGATCTCAAGGATAGTTAGTATTCTTGATCGTACTAGCTGTGGTCGTTCCTTGGGTACTTGGAATAGGACACAGAGAGACATGCACTTTTTCAATAAAAAATGTGATAGAATTGCAACTGATGCCGTCTTCTCCCAATTACCAGTCAGATGTAGGGGCTTACGTCCCATAGAAACCTTTTCAAACGCACGAGCACAGTATGAACACAAAAGAAGTCTGTCGTCAGAGCATGG
>NW_008782846.1:0-252 GCF_000715545.1 Opisthorchis viverrini
GGATTTAAGGTGTACCGGGAAAGGTCAAACGTTTCAACAATACCCCACTTAATTCGCATCTAGAACAAGCCTCTGTTCCCTGTGTCGTGGAGCGTTCGCTTCCATGATGAAAATCCCAGCAAATTGTTTGCACATACATCGCAGTCACTCTTGATGAACACGCTTTCGATGTAAGGTCCTCCAGATTGCAAGACACTTGTAAGACTCTGGAAAACGTCTACGGCGTTCTTGAAATACGCGAGCCTTTTGACT
>NW_008782847.1:0-252 GCF_000715545.1 Opisthorchis viverrini
AAAGAAACTACGCTTGTTCCACTCCTGAGAACTGACCACATAGTAAACAGGAACGTTTCGTCGGTCTCCTAAAGCGCATTTCGACTGGTAATCCTTTTCAATGTAGACATCTACGCAGAGCAGTTTACTTTTCCGGCCCGTTGTAGTGCTTCCCCTAAAGAAGACAGTTGCGTCAAAGACTGATTTGGTGCAAACGCAAAATTAACAAAAATCAAACATGACCTTCATCTGCTTGGACTAAAACACGAGAAG
>NW_008782848.1:0-252 GCF_000715545.1 Opisthorchis viverrini
AGAGAAACTGAAGTCCTCAAATGGAGGCTACTCAATGCACTGATAGAATGCAAGGAAAACAGACCACAACGCAACGCAATTCGAAACGGATCAATAGGATGCTAAGATAGGTGTGTTCTCGTTGGCTAATCACTCAAATAAATGTCAGCTACTGGCAGTATGTAAATCTGTTACGATTTGCATGTCGACCAGATAGCGGTTGGTCTTTTCACAGAGCTTGGCACTCCCAAACCAGGAGACATCATCGGTGCA
>NW_008782849.1:0-252 GCF_000715545.1 Opisthorchis viverrini
CGGTTTGAAAGTGTGACGTTGCACCCACTGGTTGTGACCAGTTGTAATTTTGACCTCCTAAAACAGTCTCAATGAGTCCAAAAGCTGTCTCCAATTGTACTGTGAATATAGTACTAAAAACCAAAGCTATTACCATGCACACAGACGTCAAACAAATACTTAGCTGCCTCATTTTGGCACTAGTCAGAGGAAAGCAACATTAGTATGGGTGGAAGAAAATCAAGTCGAAGAGTAAGAGGATGCATTCAAAAA
>NW_008782850.1:0-252 GCF_000715545.1 Opisthorchis viverrini
TCCCCGCAACTTTTCGTATGCGGGATCAAAGCCGCACAGTCCATATCATATGTAGCAACATCGGATGCACTACTTAAAAACTTACTGGAGGTTATATAAGTAAATTGAATGATCGAGACTCATCAGCGGTCTCAACATCTTCAAGACACGAACTAAATAAAAAAGTAGAAGTGGCCTGACCAATCACTGCATAAATATTCGTGATCAATCATAGCAATTGAATGCGCTACACCAGGCCGCTTCATGTTTCAG
>NW_008782851.1:0-252 GCF_000715545.1 Opisthorchis viverrini
CAAGTAAACAGAACCCACTGTGTCACGCAGTACATTTTCCGTTAGGTTTTGTTGTGTGCCGACATTTGTGCAGTCAAAAGGGTTACTATGCGGTTGAATTCCGTCCTTGAGGAAACGTATTCACAGATTGCCTTCCTCTGTGTCACAGGGACGGTTTCCCTTATTTGAAGGGATGAGCTTGAGCTACCCCAGTGGGCAGGGCGAGAACTTACCAACCCGAATGTCCGCTGTTCGACCCCAGCCGCAGCACCT
>NW_008782852.1:0-252 GCF_000715545.1 Opisthorchis viverrini
TGTCGGGACTGCCCCTTATGTTCTGAATGGTTGAGAGCGCCTTTTCCAGATGGGAACATGCAACCAGTGTTTCTACCTTTAGTTGTAAGCCTCAAATGTAAGCTGATCCCAGTGCAAATGAGCTAAGCTAAAGCGACCGAGAGATTGACGGTGTATGAATTAGCAACGAAGTACGCAAACACTGAGCAGCTGGCAACTGCCGTCCTCTGGATGCGGCCTCCGAGACTCAAATCACCAGTGGTTAGTGACATT
>NW_008782853.1:0-252 GCF_000715545.1 Opisthorchis viverrini
AGGTGCGCTATGCTTTGTCTAACTGCGATTCACTTACACTCAGCCTGTCGTGGTAAAAAGTTAGTGTTCAACACTACTGGTCAGGAAGTTGCGGGTTCAAATCTCTCTTGAGTTTCGTGTGATTCACACTGCTGATTGTTTGCGCAATGAATGGAACAGCTGGACGGTGCCGCTCGCCTCCTCAGTATAGGCTGGCATCATTGAAAAACACTAGTTTCCCAAGTGCCAAGCACCTAGTGGCCGATGTTGGAA
>NW_008782854.1:0-252 GCF_000715545.1 Opisthorchis viverrini
CACCAGTGAAGCGTGCTTCTTTTTGGACAAAGAGTATACACTTGAATTTGCTTAAAATAAATAAACCATCCGGATTTTTTATGAACAGGTGTTCAACCTGATTCGACCTATTCAGTACCATCTGGTTTACCTTGTGAGTATCTAAAAACCAAGTGGATCTCTTTTTCTTACTTAACACTGTCGTTCGCTCCATCATGATGGGATTGTATTGAGATTGTTCTTTTATCCTGGTGAGAATTCAGGGTGGCGAAA
>NW_008782855.1:0-252 GCF_000715545.1 Opisthorchis viverrini
TCGCGCAAACACCGACCCGACAAAAGAACGCAGGCAGAGGTCAGGACCGCCACATTCAGGATGAAATCACCCGATCGACGTAAATTCGTCACACTATATATCAACGGCACATCAGTTACCTTCGAACTGGATACAGATTCTGACCACACTCTGATTTCAAAACGAACCTGGGATATAATTGGAAGGCCACGGGTGGAACCACAAAGTGCACCGTTCGTAATGTATCTGGTGGAATCCTCAAACTCACCGGGA
>NW_008782856.1:0-252 GCF_000715545.1 Opisthorchis viverrini
ATGTGATGGTAAAACGACACATTCAGTGAGACAGGAAATCATGCAATGATAGAGAAACTCTCACATCACATGTAAGAATGAAGTAATCGTAAGCCTATCCTCGACTTAAATCACAGAAGTAAAAAGACTGTGTATCACAAGCTAAAGGCTCTCAGCATAGGGGACGTGATTGACTCATACACAATCCAAGCCAATGCTTGCTCAGGACTGGCGGACACTGGACACATGTGGTCAAATCGTTGGGTACAGAGT
>NW_008782857.1:0-252 GCF_000715545.1 Opisthorchis viverrini
ATGCAGGGTGATACGAAGATGTTGACGTCACAAGCGAAGATGTTCATCGCTTAGGTTTTATACACTCCATTTGGGAACGTTTCATGAATTTGGTACCAATGCATACAAAGAAATGGATCCATCAGTGTGCGGAGCACCGTAATTCAGCAAACCGACTATCTGCCTTTCTTGAGGTAACAATACATGGTAATTTATTCGATCACCGTCAGTCAATGAAACGAGTGTTTGCCTGACATTCGTAGCGAGATATGA
>NW_008782858.1:0-252 GCF_000715545.1 Opisthorchis viverrini
CAGTGTTTGACCATCGATGTCTTCGTAGCGTCGCCCGACTCTGGTGGGAACACCGAGTCAAAAATGTTGAAGTGCAGCGAATGGTATTGGGAAGAAACAACTCATCCACGGTACGTGAACTGATCACGCTGCGCAGGTTGTGTTGGCCTGACCGAATTCCTCGAAGGCTTCTTTTCACACAACCACACGGAGGGTGGAAACGAACCAGGGGAGGTCAACCAATGACCTGGCAGCTAAGTGTGGAAGCCATTA
>NW_008782859.1:0-252 GCF_000715545.1 Opisthorchis viverrini
ATTCAGTTAAGTCTCCCGTCAAAAGTGGAGTATTGTGCAAATAAGAGAGTATTTGCCGGACAAATTACGTCAATTTAACTTCTTTCTCAGTTTAGGGAGGATGGAAAATTTACTGAAAGAGCTGAGAGACTGCTGTATGTTTTCATTTGTGAACACTTATCAGTGATGGACGGGCTAAACCAGTAAAAGCTTAATATTGTCCACCACTGAAAGCCCCGTTTTTGTTTGACCGCTTTTGCTGTTTTTTTTTTT
>NW_008782860.1:0-252 GCF_000715545.1 Opisthorchis viverrini
TCACGAAAGATTCAGTCGAATCTGTCGTTTATACCTTGTTTATACTTTCTTCCTAATGGGTGACACCCGCACAGAGCTAAACGCTCATGAGTGAGGGTTCAAAAGCGAATAGATAGTTCTAAGTGGACGTTTCGGTGTGAATTTCCTTTCAGTAAAGGTTATCTCATGTGTATTTCAGCAAAGTGCTCCAGATAGCTCAATGGTCAAGGCACCAGTTTCGCTGCTTGGAAGGTCCGTGGTTCGAACCCAGCC
>NW_008782861.1:0-252 GCF_000715545.1 Opisthorchis viverrini
CTTCTGAGCCTTGTGAAAGTGACATTCCAAAGCGTTCGAAAGAAGTACTTGGAAAGCAACTTGGACTTCAGTGGAAGAACGTCTGCAGCACCAGGAATTGCTTTGTTTGCATCCCGCATACCGAACCATGAGTTGCCGAAGACAGTGTTCCTTTCCGTGCCCAATTCAGATTGACACAAGCGGTGAGGTGAATGACCTCTGATCTGACAGTGGTATATAGAAGGGATTACGAAAAGTATGGGTGCTGTCAGC
>NW_008782862.1:0-252 GCF_000715545.1 Opisthorchis viverrini
GAG
The DNA here is from genome assembly GCF_000715545.1 of Opisthorchis viverrini. Lineage (NCBI taxonomy): Eukaryota > Metazoa > Platyhelminthes > Trematoda > Opisthorchiida > Opisthorchiidae > Opisthorchis > Opisthorchis viverrini. The sequence continues at coordinate 4 of NW_008782862.1, forward strand.
AATCTTCAGCAACTTTATGAGTAGTGCCTTACCTACCTTAAGACCCAGCTCGTTTTTTGCCATCTTAATCCACCCACCACTGAAAACACTGGGTAAGCAACCGTCTTTTCACTGAGGTTTTGTCCACTCATTGAAGCAAATCAATGTTGAAAAGAAGAGAAGCTGTTCCATTCTGATGGGAAATCGTCAGCAGTGCGAATAATTCGAAAGTCCAGGTGGACTCGAACCGGCGACCTCCTGGCTAGTAGT
>NW_008782863.1:0-252 GCF_000715545.1 Opisthorchis viverrini
ATTTCATGTAACGTCTCCAGTCAAAAGCAGGGGACGTCCCGAGGACCCATGTTTCAATCAGTACGATATTTGAGATATAGCGATAGATGTATAGATGTATAGATGCAATACACTACCCACAAACAAGAGATTCAGCTGGGTTCTAGGTGAGTCTCCCGCAAAACCAAACTGGTTCGCAAATGGGTGTATTTCGCTGATTTCGTGCAAGTTGGGTTCAGCTAGAAAATAAGGTTGGGAGAAACTTGGGACTGT
>NW_008782864.1:0-252 GCF_000715545.1 Opisthorchis viverrini
GTCGGAGAAATATCCCAGCCGGTCCCGAACCCATCTTGGCTCGACAAAATATCAGACTTCAAATGGAAGTGAGCCTGCGAGCCGACCGTGAGATCTGGTGGACACAGCCAAGGAAATGGAATGGGTCCAGGAAGCCGAGAATGCCCGAAGGTTATCCCACTTGATCCTTGCGATGTGTCCGCGGAAGCCATTTGTGAGGGAAACCATCCAGGATCGGCATGAATTGACCATCTTGAGGAAAAAAGAACTCGA
>NW_008782865.1:0-252 GCF_000715545.1 Opisthorchis viverrini
TGTTATTTATTGAAACACTTCAAACACTTACTTTTTTCAATTATGTTTACATTCAAGTAAACCGTCGGCATGAAGAAAGTAAGCATCGAATCTATGCAATCAATCCCATCGTCACCAAAGGCACCATTCCATTTGCGGTGAAACGTAGTGCCTCAGTCTCTGAGCACTTTTTACCAATTTATGCCAAACGGATTTATGCAACTCAATTGTCTGTTATTGCTTTGTGGTAGAATTCACGACCTGGAGCCTTGA
>NW_008782866.1:0-252 GCF_000715545.1 Opisthorchis viverrini
CACGTGACCCTTAAGACCTAGTGATATGTAGTTTTGATGCTAAAAACGTCTTTCGGTCTTCCGAGATACGTGCACTGGCTTCATCAGATATACTTCCGTCATAACCAACAACTATCGATGTATGATTCCCCACAACTTCCAGTGATCCTCCATGAATCGTAGGAGATGTGATCAAAGACTTTACTTTCTGAAGCATGACTTTGTGCTTTGAAGCTGCAAGACACATGCAGAAAGGTGGTACAACGGTGGTCA
>NW_008782867.1:0-252 GCF_000715545.1 Opisthorchis viverrini
TGTGATGTTCGGTTACTAGGCACGGCCAGCCTCCGGACAGTTTTGCTATTAAAACCGCGAAAATGCTGACCGTGCTGCCCACCCAGTACATGGGACAAAGGAGATCTATACAACTTCCTCAGTGTCTTTCTGGTTTCTTTTGTGTTGACCTATCAGCTTCCTTGTAGCATACTATCTGGTTGCGTTTGAAACCGACGTCTGCCCCCGCATACCCCACGACGATCCTGGGGTAGTTCGGCAAAGGGAGAGTCG
>NW_008782868.1:0-252 GCF_000715545.1 Opisthorchis viverrini
GTGTCATTGTAATTATAAAGCGTAATTCTTACGCTGTTTTCGGCATATCAGATATTTTGTGAATGAAACTTATGCTTGAAATCGCAACAACATTTGGTCACTTCTATACTGAACGTCAGTATCGATATCGCTAAGGTCTTGTCTTTGGAACACGAGTGATTGCACGTGAACGTCTGCCCAAAAAATATAGCCTATCTGCACTTCGTGTGAATGGATTTTGTAATTAGCTTCTTAAATTGTTACGCTCTTACA
>NW_008782869.1:0-252 GCF_000715545.1 Opisthorchis viverrini
TTTGTTGGGTCGAAAAACGTATCTAGACCGGGTTTTAACCAGTCTGCCAGATGAAATTTTGCGGAAACTCATTTGAAGAACAGATATCTTTGTTCATATCATTCTCGTTTGAGTATTTCATGTTGCATCCTGCTTCGAATTACGGCCACGGTAACATTGGTCACGTGGCACGCCTGTCAATCATTACCCTGCAGTGCACTTTGGTGTCAAATATGTTGCGTAGCTTGATTAATTATTCTGAAGCTCCAAGCA
>NW_008782870.1:0-252 GCF_000715545.1 Opisthorchis viverrini
TCTTAGGTTGGTTACTCAATACGAATTCCAGCTACATGCTCGAAACCCAAGAAAATCGACCTAAACGGTAATATGAAAATGGATCACAGCCATATAGTCATTATAACTGTTCTTACCTCAAGGACCTCCACCACTTACTCCTCACTATCTAAAACACACTGACCGTTTACCTGTAATCCGTAACTCCGTACTCAGTAATGGATTTCGAATCTATCTAGTAAAGTCATAATACCTTGGTTTGTTCATATGGGA
>NW_008782871.1:0-252 GCF_000715545.1 Opisthorchis viverrini
GTCTGCATATTCCTGATCGACAAGGTTTTTTATTAGTGTAAATACCTTACGAATTATTTTATGGTTAGCATAACCCGTGCAATAATATAGTAACCATGGAAGCACCGTCGGTTTTGAGAAACCAGTTCTTTTCAGCGAATACTCGGTGGCAGCTGAAGCAAGATCAGGCTGTCAAAATTTTAATTGGTGGGCAAAAACACAAAGTGAAACAGACGGTATCCTGTTCGTCAGGTTATAAGAAAAAGCGAAAAT
>NW_008782872.1:0-252 GCF_000715545.1 Opisthorchis viverrini
ATTTTTTGAAAACTTTACCTCAATAGCCATAATTTCGGTAACTTTGTTTATCTGTTTGAACATATTGCAAAACTCACTGTGAGAGCGCTTTGGCCGAAATGCTTGAATTCTCTAAGTTCGGGACAACTTTCGAGCGAAGCAGAAACTACATAGCAACGAAGTTGCCGTTGCTTTTGGATGAGCATGCGTTTCGGTGCTAACCGCTCAACCATGAAACGACAAGAAAATAAATTTGCTCTGTGGATTATTTGA
>NW_008782873.1:0-252 GCF_000715545.1 Opisthorchis viverrini
CTCCCCGTAGATGGGGCGGCAGCGGACGCAAACGTAAGGTGGAAAGCGTTCTGACGGCGGGGTATTTCGTGTGAAATCCACGAGCAGAAGCCAAACGGATCAACATCGCCCGCGAACAGTTATTGGCTTCATGTGTATCACATCACATAATGAAGATACATTTCTATCCGAGTAAATGCTTTCCAATGTGGATATGGCAGCAAAACATCGGTGTTAAACGCTGATGTCGGGCTTTCGATGATGATGATTTTC
>NW_008782874.1:0-252 GCF_000715545.1 Opisthorchis viverrini
TTTTTTCTCATTTCGGATAGTTGCTGCGTAGAACAACCTTCCTCCGACGGTTGCCCACGTTCCATCTAGAACCCAGTTCAGGCACTACTAGACCCGTTTTAAGCGAGTCCTCGAGCTGACAAGCTTACCGCCCCGCGCTGAGAACCTAAAGAACAGTGCCACATCCTTTTTTCGCTTGTACCTTTCAGCTGAACGGCAGCCGCTAAGCGGCAAGAAGAAAACCGACCGGGAAACTTGGGCGAAAGCCTCGAT
>NW_008782875.1:0-251 GCF_000715545.1 Opisthorchis viverrini
CGGCATCGTTTGGAGATTTTGCGTTCGTAATGAAGGCTGTGTGTAAAGAATTTCCAGTGAATTGTTGCGTGACGTACAAGAAGGAAAATGATATGGCCGACCAGAATAGGCCAGCATACTGGAAGCCTGGTGATAAAATGCGTCTCGAACACTAATGCCCTGCAAAACGTTACCCAGCCAGTGGCAGCGAGGGAATGTAGCCCCACTTTCTTAACTGGTCGTCAAAACATGACATCAGCGTTCAACACCGA
>NW_008782876.1:0-251 GCF_000715545.1 Opisthorchis viverrini
ATTAAAATATCCTCAAAATTACATCCAAGCAACGCAACATGCCAACGCTGCTGACCTTCCTCTTCTAAGCGGTTGTTTGGCACTATTTTCCGGCCAAGCGTTCACATAAGCGACTTGCAACAGAGAGGACTAGTTTTCGGTTCACTCGTTCATCGTAACTGGTCAACAGAACACTCCGAGTAACATCTGACCGCTCGGTGACATCGACCGGCATTCTTCGCGCGCTGTTCAGCATTGCAACACACCCTCTT
>NW_008782877.1:0-251 GCF_000715545.1 Opisthorchis viverrini
AACTTATATGTCGTTAATGTGTAGGAATGAGGGTAGCATCTCGTGTGAGTTTGTCAGGAAGAGTAAATTAGGAGGAAGAAAACACCCAATTTAGAGAAGAAGCAACCTCTTATGCATTACATTTAACTGTCATCGAATTAGGCATAGTTCTGAACGCTCACATTTACACATGCAGTGGATAAGGTTGATTTAAGAAATTGTTTTCGGAAGCTCAGCTGATAGGACAGTAATGGAATCGCAGTTGTTTGAAT
>NW_008782878.1:0-251 GCF_000715545.1 Opisthorchis viverrini
ACAGTCCATCTTACAGACATTCAGGTGCTACTTGAACTACACAACTTGACGTGGCATCTTTTAAGTTCACAACGTAGCGAAGGTAAGAGTCGAAAAAATTGCCAATAAAATGAGCTTATTATTACTTATGTTTCTTCCTTTCGTCTGCAGCTGGTTTTAAATTCGGATACCAAAGAAATAAAATGTAGATGCCCACTGGCATCGTTCAAGATAAATAAAGGCTCCACAATGCACATCGTTGAAATTTCTTC
>NW_008782879.1:0-251 GCF_000715545.1 Opisthorchis viverrini
TGGTAGCTCAGTTATTCTAAATAGCCGTCGGCTTGTTCAAATTGCAATCAAATCGCCTGCTTATCGAACAAGCCAACAACTAAAATTTTGGTCACAGGCAGTTTCTGGTCAGCCAATATTACCCTCAGCTGAACGGTTCACAGCCCAACTCACCAGGCGTTAAAGAAACTGATACAGAATTTTCAGCCGTTGATGGGCTCCTGTCAAAGCGCTTCCTCAGATGATGTTTTTCATTCATGCATTAGGAAAAC
>NW_008782880.1:0-251 GCF_000715545.1 Opisthorchis viverrini
CATTCGACTCAAACAAGATTCCAGATAAATTTATCCCTTTTATTATGCTTTACCTCTCTGTAAATTGATTGCCCACTATTCCTCTCTTCTCTATCATCCCAGAGAAACGGTGGACTCGAGTGTCATTCCCGGCTAATGCCTGATGTTAGTGTGCTGCAATGTGTCAGTCGTTTGGATCTTCCTTTCGCAGCTTGCTTCACCGGTCACTACACCCTACGCCTTTTTTAGATTTCTCAGCAATTACTGGGGGG
>NW_008782881.1:0-251 GCF_000715545.1 Opisthorchis viverrini
TGCAGCCTTCCGTAACACAGAATCCTGCCTTCGGAGTTGCACCAATCATGAAACTGGAGACCTTATCTTCAGCATCTGGTTTTGACAGACCATCAGTGGAGTGGTTCTCCTTCTCTTGCACGAGCTGAGTCTAGAATTTGTACTCTTGTAAGCGAGGTGGCTAGCGCACGATCTCTGAAGGACCCGACACGGCTAAAGTGTTTGTGATCGGTTGCCGATAAAAAAAATTGCGTTTTCACAAGCTCGAATAT
>NW_008782882.1:0-251 GCF_000715545.1 Opisthorchis viverrini
ACCGAATGGATGCTACAGCTGAACGATTTAATTTTTTCAAGTACGCTATGGAAACATATTTGGTTAATAGAATCCGAATAACTTCCACGTACCAGTCAAGGTTGAATCGAGACAAAAAACGGCAAACTTGACTTCTCGCTATCGTACGCCTGAGTAAAACTGTTCCGAACGTCCCACATCACCGAACAGGGACCTTATTATGGCCCGATACAAAAAACTCGTGGGACACAGAGATATGCCACTTTTAAGTT
>NW_008782883.1:0-251 GCF_000715545.1 Opisthorchis viverrini
ATCACTACACACATATTTTCTTCAGTGTTTCTATCTTAGTGGTTAAAATAATACTTGATGTTTTCAAGCGTTGAGAACCCAGGAAGGAGAAAAACGCCTTAATCGCGTCTCCATATTTTAACGCCGCAAACCTGCTAACGAGACAGTTGTGTGACATTCAATAGACACCGATTTTACGCAAGCGTTTCCCAACTATTTGCATCATGCATTTCACACAAAGTGGAGCTCGACATAGGAAAGCAGACTTGGTA
>NW_008782884.1:0-251 GCF_000715545.1 Opisthorchis viverrini
TAGTCCACACCGGATCACCTCAGGTGACGAGTGGCGGGTTTAGTCATCCGGGATATGCATCAATCGGACTTGATCGGAATAACAGAGATTAGCTGATGAATGCAGTCCCGACAGGGATTCGCATACTGATCATTTGCACTGTTAACTGGCCCCAACAGGGATGATACGGTTGTGTAAATGTTTTCCCCCCTAATTGAACTAACTCCGCTTGTAGCGTGGTGATGAATGTGTGTGATGAATGCCGTACTGCA
>NW_008782885.1:0-251 GCF_000715545.1 Opisthorchis viverrini
AAATGGAAACTCTCATAAATGCGGTTCACATCACAACCGTTAGATTTCCCACTTCAGTTTACACACGATGCATATTCACGTTGACTGGGGGGTGAAAGGTGTGAACATGGAACTGGCTGTGATGTAGCTTTTGGGGATATGATGACCAGGGCTTCCAAGATGAAATATTACAATCACATTTCACGGATGTGATCTGCTGACCACATTCTACACACCAAATGCACGAACTAAATTCCTCGGTTGGTTGAGGT
>NW_008782886.1:0-251 GCF_000715545.1 Opisthorchis viverrini
ATCTTATCCGGTAAAATTAGGTCCAAGTACATTTCGATATACCGTTGACATCCATATCTACCTGTCGATAAGGCTATCAGTTCGTGACTCACAACCCAACTGCCACCGAAAGGATTAGGAGTGGAATGGAGGAGAGCGCCAAAGAGCTCGGCAAAGAACTTGACAAAAGACAGAAAGGTACGACCACTCTCTATAACCTTAAAAGTCAAGTGGAAAGATCTTCGTATGGTCCAGAAAGTTGACTGGATTCG
>NW_008782887.1:0-251 GCF_000715545.1 Opisthorchis viverrini
CATCCCCACCAGCCTCTGCAACTTTCGTCCATGAGGTGTAGCAAACGACCGTTAATTGGCGGTCGATTGCACTGCGCACCATGTTGTCAGTCCGCGTTTGGACAACTTGAGAATTCAATTTGGAGTTAACCGAGCATGATACACTGATTGAAATGCTGCAGGTGCATCTGCTGTTAGCGCTCATGAGATACGACCTGTCGCGCTACCGAAGGTAAGCTGACAAACTTTCGAGTGCCCGGATGAATATGGTG
>NW_008782888.1:0-251 GCF_000715545.1 Opisthorchis viverrini
CTTTTCAACCCAAGCATTTCGGTTTAAACTTAGGTATGTAACAAACGATTCGTTTTTAGTCTACAGGGGTCATCCCTGTTATCATTTGCATTTGCGTGTGCAGTTCCCACCAAATTCTAGGTCTTCTGAAGGGTTAGGCTAAAGTACCACGCTCATTTGTGGCCGTTCCTTCAGTCCAACGGCTCTAGGTAAGTGATATGTTGAACTTTTTAAATTTGTGTTCTAAAAAAGCCATTGGATGCAGGGTTTGC
>NW_008782889.1:0-251 GCF_000715545.1 Opisthorchis viverrini
GGCAGTAGCTGCCCAGAACGCCCCACAAGGCCGTTATTCATGCCATCTGTTTGGTCCCAGTTTGCACCTACATGGTCCTCAAACTTAATCAAAATTACCCGTGACTCCACGAAAGCCTGATTCTCTTTGTATCACCCCTTTTTCCAGTCCAAATTCAGCCGCCAAACGAATGACCATCCATTGTCCGACCACAGCAGCCTTGACGCCCGTCACGGGGCTGTCCAGAAACCAAATTATACCAGTGAAATGAT
>NW_008782890.1:0-251 GCF_000715545.1 Opisthorchis viverrini
GCTACAGCTGGACGATATACTTACTCACCAGGAGAACCAAGAGACAACGCGAAGCAACAACCATCAGACTGGATGCTAGCCGCTCTCGCCTTGCAGCTGACTGACAGGTTCAGGTAAACGACCAGAGCATAGCTTCGAAAACTCCTATACAACAAACCACTGTAGACCAGCTAAGCTATGTGCGATGATACTGCAAAGATCAAATATCCGAGAGAACAGCCGTAGCCCTATCACTACACACACACACACAC
>NW_008782891.1:0-251 GCF_000715545.1 Opisthorchis viverrini
CATTCTGCGACATGTTCTGATTGCTTTCTTAAAAGACGAATAATTGTTTTGTCAAAGATTTGTTCGCTTCTTATTTTATCATCTCATTATACTTCCACTTTCCAAATTGAACGAAAAACGATTTCCTGGCCACTCGTGTTGCCCTTCAAGTCAGCTTGACGAAGATGTACTTTGAAGACCTTGTGGTTGGTTCCACCCCCCGTGTGAAGTCAGTCCATGTTGGGTCTATGGGCGAGAGCGGGAATTCACTG
>NW_008782892.1:0-251 GCF_000715545.1 Opisthorchis viverrini
CCTGACAAGCTAACAAGAAAAAAGAGACCTTCGTGGAGGAAAGTGCTGGTGAAGAACGTCCACACCAAAAAAACTACGGTTGCAGATCCCTCCATGGTGAAGAAGTCGAATAACGAACGAATGAAGAAGATACTCTTCCCATTACACCTTCAGTAACTGACACGGAGCTAAATGGAGGAAAGCTCCTGGAGGAAAAATGGTCCTACTCTTCAAACTTCAGCTCTAGCTGCTCAGCATAAAAAGAAGGGCGC
>NW_008782893.1:0-251 GCF_000715545.1 Opisthorchis viverrini
TGCGGAACACAATCCCTGGGCATTCCGATCGAGCGAAGCTCAAAAACACTTTGCAATTATGTTTCGAATTTTGATTGCTTTCTATTGTGCAGTGGCTGTTGGAGAGTATTCGTAATTCTATGCTTTTTCCACCCATTCAGACCATGTGTATCCAACAAGTTGCATAGATTGCACTGGCCGTATTTCCTTGTTTACCGTGGACAGACCGATACTTAGTTACTTCAAAATACCACCTTTGTATAGATTGCCTT
>NW_008782894.1:0-251 GCF_000715545.1 Opisthorchis viverrini
CAGATGTAATCATGCTAACAAGAGCGTCTCTTCTAAAGAGATAAGTGTGCTGTTCCAAACGCGAGATGATTAAACTAGCTAAGGTGGGAAATTTCTTCCAAAGACATTCACGCGTTCCAAACCATAAGACCTACTGCATCCCGTGATACAAGAATCCACCAACAGGCGTCCAAAGAATCGAATTTTTATTCCCGAATTCACGTGGCGATGCAAAAAGCAGACAAGTGGAAGTTAATTTAGCTACTGATTAT
>NW_008782895.1:0-251 GCF_000715545.1 Opisthorchis viverrini
CGCTGGCTCTCTTGGACAGTACTGTACAGTAGGTTTATCATTCAGCATACTACAAGCCCACAGATTCCGGCAAGATCTGCAAACACTGTGCTGTGCAGACCCGCGATTTGTCTGTCATCATACGTCCCACCGGTTTTGTACCACCCGAAGATGAGCTGCACACGAAAAATCCGGGATGTGATCGGTGTGCCTAACTAACGTCTGAAGAATACCGATGGTCGCCTTAAAATCCATGGATTCACGGATTGATA
>NW_008782896.1:0-251 GCF_000715545.1 Opisthorchis viverrini
TGAGAATAGCAAGGAATATTATTTGGCTGGAACTCGCAGATCATATGCTTACCACACCAAAATGATGCAACCATATCCGTTGCAAATGACATGCTTTAAAGACTTGAAGCGAAAATCTTCCTTTGATCCGGAGACCTCAACGAACACACAAGGAGGACACACTGTTTTGTTATAGTAGTATCGAAATTTGTTAGGGCTGTAAACGTAATCGTGCACGAAACAAGAGATTTGAGCGGTGTTTTGCGAGATTG
>NW_008782897.1:0-251 GCF_000715545.1 Opisthorchis viverrini
ATGACCACCCACAAATTGGTACACTTCTCGTATATGTTTCTTTTGCTGATCGGTCTACTCAGGTCTACTCAGTCTTGCGAGTCTATACCAGCCAGAATCGATTCCGAGATCGGTGTATGTTGGGTGGACTGCGGTGGGAAATGCAGAATCTGAGCGCAATGATTTACACTAATTGGTGCACGCATGTCGAGATGGGGTTCTGTGCAAAGCAATGTGAATCACAACCCAATTGCTTTGGATGTAATTGGTTC
>NW_008782898.1:0-251 GCF_000715545.1 Opisthorchis viverrini
TTCTCGATGCCCTTCATTGTATCTGATCCCTGTTATGTGCTGGTATCGGATGTATCCCACATGAACGTTTCCTGCCGTTCGCATGACGATAAGCCAACTGAGCCTCCTTACCTACCTGGCTTACTATCCCTTTTAAAACACAATGATCAGGCCCCGGTAGAGGAAGTTTAGCCTGTCTACTCTATTCCACAACAGGTTCACAAGGTTTGTCCGGATGCATAGACGAAACCGTATCCTTGCGCTGCTAGGCT
>NW_008782899.1:0-251 GCF_000715545.1 Opisthorchis viverrini
ATCTGCACAGTTTATGCAATCCTTCCCCTTATACCGTCTCTCTTGGTGTTGCACTTCACGACGAAGACAGCGATAGTTCTATCGATCCGGAAGGAATGTTCACCTACAGGAGTTATCAGCTCAGCGTTGAATGTTTCAAACAGCAGTTTTCAAGGGCACCCGCTGCCAGTCATCTAGATCCCAAAGCCTCAGTGGAACCCTAAATGGTGTACCTGGAACCCCCTATGTTCTCGGAGGCTTATGACCGCATA
>NW_008782900.1:0-251 GCF_000715545.1 Opisthorchis viverrini
ACTTCCGTCAAAGCTAATACAACCACCGAAGTGTGTAAAATCGTTCACAACCTCTAATGCATGAGTAAGGGTGAACAACAAGACCCACATGGGTGCAACCACATCTTGCAGGGTGTCCGACCACGAATATACGTTTTCTGGGCTTCTTCTTGGAATCCGGAGGTTCCATTATCAACAGGTTATCAACGTATTTCATTCTCTGTTCCCACTTCATTCGTTTCCCCTCCTCTTGTCCAACCAAAACAAACAGC
>NW_008782901.1:0-251 GCF_000715545.1 Opisthorchis viverrini
CTGCTTGGCTTAATAATGAAAACCTGCCTATGGTTCTTCGAAGCTCACCGCGGCCCAGTCTTAGCAAGCTACAAAACGAACGATAGCGCTCGTTATGACGCACAGGACAAAGAAATCTCATCAAGGGAGCTGATTGAGTGAGCATTATCCAACCTCGTCGATCTCTCAAATTTGATCATTGCAACGACCACCGATACACCGATTGATTCGAACTGCCACGACAGGGAAAAACGCAACGAGTAACACACAGT
>NW_008782902.1:0-251 GCF_000715545.1 Opisthorchis viverrini
TTACACTGGTAGGGTAGATGCATCGAGGAAACTTGAATCAGTCACTGAAACTTGAAGCTCATCATTCCAAAATTTATAATTCTGAGACAATTCTGGTTGTTCTGCTTGTTTTCTTGTGAAAACGAAGACCATGTACCAGCTGTATTACGAGCCTTCCAAGACTTGTCGACCCACTCTTGCGCACGGTTGGCATGCTTAACGATTTTATTCACCAAATGATGCTCATGTAGTCAACCGTCGACGACATACCA
>NW_008782903.1:0-251 GCF_000715545.1 Opisthorchis viverrini
CAGTACGAATTCTTTCAACGAAAGATGCTCCGCTTTCCAACTAGCGGCCTTTGAATTTGATTTCTTATCAATCTAACAAGCGACATTATTTGGCAGTTTGAGCCAATGTGCCGATTGGTTTGCCGTTTCAGTTCCTCGGGTATAATTTTCCATGTAGTCCGGCAAAGCATAAAAAAGCAAGAGAGCACTCTATTAGTTATTTGCCCGGCTAATTTCTAGCCGCTTCGAATAGCGCTGGTGAATTCGTGAAG
>NW_008782904.1:0-251 GCF_000715545.1 Opisthorchis viverrini
AGTGTCGTCGGCTAAAGGGAGATTTAAGGACATATTGTCCGCCTAAAACTTCTGTGCGCATAGCATATGCACTGATTCACCAATCGACGAAATCGTGCAGCACGTTTTCCAACGTTACTCAAGAAAATGATTTCCCTATCATTAATTCACTCCGTCATGTCTTGCAATACTGTATTGGCATTCCAATTTCTCTTGTGGTTGAAGGAGACATCATCAGTCTTGTCGAATGGTGACGGAACGTCTGCAAGTCA
>NW_008782905.1:0-251 GCF_000715545.1 Opisthorchis viverrini
GGTTGATCACGAAAGTGGTACAAATATCGACGCCCTTGCACCCAAGGAAGGACATCAGCCAGTTGGAGAGGTGTCAATTATCACTGCACAAAATGCATTAATGCGGTGGACCATCAATACGCCACCACAATGTTCTTTAGCTCCATTCGCGACACATGAGCGGGACAATTTATTAAGCTTCGACAGTGTCACCATCAACTTACCACGGCTACGTTGTGACCATAGGTGAAAAGTGTTTGGGTTTCTTACGG
>NW_008782906.1:0-251 GCF_000715545.1 Opisthorchis viverrini
AGCACACCGTTTTTGGGTTCTTTTGCTCAAAAATCTTCATTATCGACGAGCGTTTTCTACAATTGACTAGCAATTGGATTTCGGTGACTTTTTGAAAAGCACCCACGAACTACTGGGCAATATTGTCGTATCGATTAAAAGCAAAGGCCTCCGAGTAGTGACATAACCAGGTGACAACAATTCAGATACCGTTGGAGTTGCACTCGGCGCACAAAAAATTGTTGGGAAGACACAATTTTTACTTCATTATG
>NW_008782907.1:0-251 GCF_000715545.1 Opisthorchis viverrini
TGACGGAAACTTTGGGACTGCCCATACCTGAAGAGCTCCAACAAGGGCAAAACAGATTGTGAGCTGTCCAAGCGTTTTGGGCAACCCTATGAGTAGTAACTCACGCCTATACACGAACAAATTTTGCCTCTGCGAGCATGAGGCTACTTGAAAACTGCGTAACTGATCTTACCAATTAGCTTGAAATATTTTCCCATCATATGCGCTTGAAGGTGCTGATTCTGGCCCGCACAAATAGCAACAGTAACGCT
>NW_008782908.1:0-251 GCF_000715545.1 Opisthorchis viverrini
ATGAGTAGTCAGAAAACGAGGAAAGTTACTGTTGATTCACGGGGGGATGGGTTTACTAGTTTGTATCAACTTGCTACGAATGTGTAGCTTCCGGTTCATATCGATCCGTAGTCTTCCAGTATATCCTCCAAAGGATGTAGATTGCCTGGGGTACCTCATTGGAGGGGAGAGGTATTCGAAGTCGGATTCGGATTTCTGGGGACCTTTAAACTGAAAGAAAAGTTCGTCTTAACCGGTCCTATTGGGCATTC
>NW_008782909.1:0-251 GCF_000715545.1 Opisthorchis viverrini
CGAGCGGGCGTTCTCCACATGCATACACGGGTGGGCCTATCGCATATCGGCTAATTCGAATGTACCCCAATAATGCGATGATATTATTCCGGGTTCACGAATCATTACACCTATTTATTTCGTGTTGGACTAGTGCACCTCCGCGGCTGTGAATATCTGGAAAGAAATTATTTCAAGGTGCGGATGCGAGATACGTGTGATATCCTACGCCTAGGAGAAGGAACTGCGACCGGCTGAACTTCGGTAATGGT
>NW_008782910.1:0-251 GCF_000715545.1 Opisthorchis viverrini
GTGTTGGCTTCCAACCTCAACATACTTCCACTCACAGTGCCCTGATGATGTCACCTTGAAGGGTGATTCATAATTTGCAACTGAATTCCTAGCACGGTAAGCAAACCAACCGCCATCACTGCCGACAATCTCAGAGAAACTTTAGGGATTCAGCACACCTGATAAGTTCGAAAAGGTCATTCTTTTGGGTCTAATACCGACCAACTGTTGGCTTATTTTGAACACACACCCTAAGGACCATGAATACAGTG
>NW_008782911.1:0-251 GCF_000715545.1 Opisthorchis viverrini
GAAAATATACAACCAGCCGCACACCTTCACACTGCACTCCGAAAAGGCACGTTGGTGATGTCACCTCGATAGTAGATGAAACGAAGTTACCTGGCCTTGCTCACATAACAAAAATGTATAGTTTGGCGAACGGAATGATCTACGTACTTTCTTACGTAAACCCTGTTGTATTTCAGATCCATATAGCGCTCGATTGCATATCTAACTACAGTTCCTGGTACTTAATGACGTGTATGATACGCCAAAAATAA
>NW_008782912.1:0-251 GCF_000715545.1 Opisthorchis viverrini
TTGCGATCTCTTCGATGCTTGTGTAACGCCTTATGTTTATCGCATGTTTAGGTATTCACCTGAAACAAGATCACGCCTGATAAGTAACGAGGCCAGATTCAATTGATTTGAGATCGACAGGACAAACAAACGGACAGTGTTGGCAATCACGTGTAATCGTTTTATAACTAAAAGCTGCTCCTGTGCCCCGTCTATCAGGCACTGACGCTGCAATGATGTTGTGAGCCCAAAGAACAGAAGATGCGACAATC
>NW_008782913.1:0-251 GCF_000715545.1 Opisthorchis viverrini
TGCCAAGCACTCACTTATATCAAACGAATCCAGTTGAACTAACCCCTAATATCAATGGAAGTGTATGCATCGAAAATTCGAATGCCGCATTGTTTAAAAGGCTCCGTAAACCTTATAAACAAAGGTTTCTCTGAGACTGTTGCACATATACGGAATGGGTGTTGAACGAACTCATTATAACGATCAAATAATCCATAACATTACGAAACAAGCACATTTGGGTGACTAAACTCTGATTTCACAACTTTTCA
>NW_008782914.1:0-251 GCF_000715545.1 Opisthorchis viverrini
CATCAGTAGCATCCACTGTTACACCGGTAGACTTCTCGAACGATCATACACAGAAGATGGTGCATACTGGACAATGACGAATGCCTAAAAAAGTCTTCTGGTGAATGTGAATTTTGCGGATATGAAGATCGCTGCAGAGACTTGTAAAGCTTTACAAACCTGGAATTTGTAATAATTGTATTGCGTGAACCCCCAGCCACAGGAAGAACAATCGGGCTTTTATTTTTATGGACGTTTGCCTGTGCTCATTA
>NW_008782915.1:0-251 GCF_000715545.1 Opisthorchis viverrini
TACACTTTCCTTAGACAGGCAGTAAAACATAACCAGCCAGTTTTATACATTTTCTTGGATAAAAAAATCGTCTTGCACTCGAAATACATAGTCCAGAAAACAAATATTGCCGCTGGGCCCCTAGGAATATGGGCAACAAGTGTGAGCAAATGATTGATGCTTTCGATGAAGGCTCTGAGCGAGCAAAATGATTTAGTTCTATGCTACGACTGGCATTCCAATTGAAATACCGTTTTCGCCATGTTAAGCTA
>NW_008782916.1:0-251 GCF_000715545.1 Opisthorchis viverrini
AAAAAATGAGACAATTAGACTATTCCCATCAGACCAAAATTTAGTTTTCGCAGATTAGCCCGCCAACATCCATGCGGTGAGATTCACAGGCGGACGTTTCGCGCTGGCAACCAATTTATATATAATGTTCGCTGTTATGATTTACTAGTGCGGTGGTCTGGCTACTTAAAAAGATACATTACCAGAAGCTTGCGGCAATAAACTAGAATACTAACTCTAGATTTATATACAGTAGCAAAGAGGTTAGATGT
>NW_008782917.1:0-251 GCF_000715545.1 Opisthorchis viverrini
ACGAAAATATGTTATCTACCTGAAGGATCAATGGCAGTGACAGTTGTTTTTGGATATTGATCGATTTTTGCAGCTGGCTAATTTCATTGTTGCTGTTTTGTGAACCGTAAAGTCATACAAATGTATCCAGTGAATGTTTTCCTGTACAGAATAGAATGGCTCGAGCATGGAACTCAAACAATTCATTATCTGTCAAATGAATGTATTTTGTTAATTTTGTGAAATTTGGCTTCAGGTGGAGCATAAGGTTG
>NW_008782918.1:0-251 GCF_000715545.1 Opisthorchis viverrini
ATGTTTGAACTGACAAGTTTTCAATACTGTAATGACATTTTACCCATCAAATAAGGTCAGCCTACGAGGAAAAGCCAAACAAGCCCCGAACCACTGGTTTGACCCCGCCTAACAGTCATCAGAATACCTCGGTGGCCCATTGGACCCAATCCCTTGCATGAAATGCTGAGAAGCACCGGCCACATTTAGAAAAGATTTAGGCGGGTGTATTCGGTTGAGAACAGCTTTAGGTCTAGGACTGTGATCACGGG
>NW_008782919.1:0-251 GCF_000715545.1 Opisthorchis viverrini
TTTTTTTTCTGGTGCAGGGTCCTTAAGTGCATCGTATCATTTGAAATTCCAGATCCCCGTGTTTTGCTGAGTTGTAAACACGGTTTCCCATAAAAGGGTGTTTCAAGAGTGTCGCTCAGTTAAGTTTTGTCCTCGGAGTGGCAGTGTCGTTGGATTCTATAAATCTAGATCCTACAATTTTCGCACTATTTTATTGACACCGAGAGTTACAACTCTAAGGTAGAGAGTTAGCACCCATTTGCCCATTTTTT
>NW_008782920.1:0-251 GCF_000715545.1 Opisthorchis viverrini
GTGTTGGCTTCCAACCTCAACATACTTCCGCTCACAGTGCCCTGATAATGTCACCTTGAAGGGTGATTCATAATTCGCAACTGAATTCCTAGCACGGTAGGCAAACCAACCGCCGTCACTGCCGACAATCGCAGAGAAACTTCAGGGGTTCAGCACACCTGATAAGCTCGGAAAGGTCATTCTTTTGTGTCTAATGCCGACCAACTGTTGGCTTATTTTGATCACACACCCTAAGGACCATGAATACAGTG
>NW_008782921.1:0-251 GCF_000715545.1 Opisthorchis viverrini
GTATTAGTATGGGATTCAAAAATATATCTTTTCCAAGAATGTGCTTAACGAAGGCCGACATTTAAATTATGACTGCTTTGACAGACCAAGCATTTCGGAGGGAATTTTGTCGAGAAGGGAATCCAATCTATGCTGCGAATGCAAGAAACACTAAACAGCTTATTGGGAAACGTCATCAGAGAAACTCCAAAGAGCCTCGAACCCTCGATCACTTGCTTAGTGGTTTGAATACTTAGCCGTTCAGTCACGAG
>NW_008782922.1:0-251 GCF_000715545.1 Opisthorchis viverrini
AAAAAATGAATTTTTACTGAATGTTGCGCGTTATATTGAAGGACTACCGCAGTCAGACCACCGGAAGCTAAGAAACCCTGGAAAATATCTAACCCCCACCCGGGCTTAATTTCCTGCTTAAACTCAAAATTTCTTACCACTTTGCAATACTCTCCCATTTTCTGATAACCGACCTTATGCCCGACATTTGTGGCTCTATAAAGTTTAGGCAGAAGGCGTTATAATCAGTCTTTATATGAGTGTGTTATATG
>NW_008782923.1:0-251 GCF_000715545.1 Opisthorchis viverrini
GCTGACTGGGCGTTTTCAAAATCTGACTTAGCTGGGTAGTACTGTTTAGCTACCATGGAAACCTCTTGCGTGAGACTCTCAGCAATGTGAGTCATTGTGTGCTTTAATCTGTAAGTAGAAGACTTGACTGTCCCAAGAAATATAGTACATAAATGAATGAAATAATCAACCCTTTTGGAAAAAACTCGTGCTCTGAACATTGTGATAATTTCCCTTTGTTTGAACAATACCCATTAGAATGGTTACAACTG
>NW_008782924.1:0-251 GCF_000715545.1 Opisthorchis viverrini
AGGTTTGTGAATTGCAACACCGAAGTGCAGTTTTCCAGTAGGTGAGACGTGCAGTTTTGGACGCCGTGATTGAATGCAATGCAGCCGGGCGATGTCCACAAAGAAGAGGATGCCTCACTGCGTTAATGATGGTCCACTTCAATTGAGTGTGCTTCATCAGGGCTACTCACGCACTACTCATATAGCTTAAGTAGATCGTCATGTTGAAGGAATCTCGGAGATCGCGCCGTGTAACGGACCCGAAAACATGG
>NW_008782925.1:0-251 GCF_000715545.1 Opisthorchis viverrini
GTTTTCTCATTCATACAACTAGTTTTCGGTTCTAGTAGAGCATTAACAACGTGCGCCATAGTACTCGTTACTTGCTGTTATGAAGTTCCTGGAACCGATCAGGGCCAATGATTTCGACAATATCCAGTGGTCATTTGGCCGCATCGGAGAAGTTGGACAGATAACACTGAACGACCCAGCATGATTCCTTTTACATTTTACCACCCTTCATCCATATGCTCGCTGCCACCACAGTATTGGTTTACTCTGGA
>NW_008782926.1:0-251 GCF_000715545.1 Opisthorchis viverrini
AGCCCGTATTTCTCACATCAGGTGTCTCAACCCAGGTAGTCTTACTTCATGCTTGAATTCGGTGGGTAGGGCATAGGACCAGATCCGGTGAACCGTCCCATCATATTAGGTTATCCATGGTTGAACTGCGGATGCTAGTACATGTTTTCGGTTCAGGACGATGTACACAGGATTGGACAATCCGTCAGTCCACAAAAAAATCATCCGTATGGTAGCGCGTAGCACGCTACGCACTACTACGCTCCACAATA
>NW_008782927.1:0-251 GCF_000715545.1 Opisthorchis viverrini
CTGGTATAACTCGTAAATGACAGGGTTTAGACAGTTCTCATCAAGGCATAATTAATTTCCTGTTCCCATCGAAGACGCTCAGTTTGGTTCGGTTATTATGTTTGTAGTGAGGCTGTCATTTCTCCTGAATCATTAAGGCATTTCAGTCTATTCAGGTTTGGCCTAATTTAGATTTCATGCTGCAAACGTACCTAAAACTTGTCTGTTTCTGAGAGGACGCTCGCTTACAAACACTCCATACGTTTGTTTGT
>NW_008782928.1:0-251 GCF_000715545.1 Opisthorchis viverrini
TCGGCCGGGGCTGTGAAACATGAACGGTCCCACTCGGACAACCGCGAGTTTTACTGCAGGTTCTGCTCAAACAGTTACAAGCAACAGTCGAGCATTTATAAGCACATGAAGACTGCACACGCAGAAAAATATACTGGGACCACCAGAGCATCAGTCGAGAGAATGCGTGAATCAGAGCAACAGGGTAACCCATGCTCAGAATGTGGTGGATTCTTCAAATGTTGGACGGCACTACAACAACACCAAAGACT
>NW_008782929.1:0-251 GCF_000715545.1 Opisthorchis viverrini
TTTTCCTTTCACTGGTATATTACATTCAGAAAAATACAATTCCAGATCTTGAATACTGACCCCGCCGAACCACAGTCTAACTTTTATTTTTGATCTCTTGGTGAAGAAGATGACATCCAAGCAATTTTCTTTTCTTCTCCCCTTTCGAAACCGTTTTTATTTACAGGTAGGTACGAAACTTCCCATGTTTTGCCCTATCTGTGTATTCGGTCCCTTGCGTTAGCTTGTCTATCCGATTCTGAGATTCACAT
>NW_008782930.1:0-251 GCF_000715545.1 Opisthorchis viverrini
AAGGATCAGTTCGCAGGTGGCGCTCGGTACTTACAGACAATTGTATATGGGCTATCCGATTATCTTGTTTGAGGAGAACTGCCAACTGCCGAGATGATTCGCTTTTTTGTGACATTTTCGATATGTTCTCCACCACAATATTCGGTGACATCAACGCAACCGGGTAATGCATTTGATCATTAGTGGCAGACGTGTGTGAAACTGACCTAGGCACCGAAATGAAGGCAACTTGAAAACCTTCCGCAACTATG
>NW_008782931.1:0-251 GCF_000715545.1 Opisthorchis viverrini
CTCCAATTCACAACCACTGCCAACCTGACTAAGTCTCAGAATTTTTCGGTAATACTGGCATTGCTGGATTCCCTTTTGGCTAGGTTTCAGCACCGATACGTTTCATGCGCTAACGTTCTCGGAGAAAAATCTCCAAGTATCGTCAGTCTTTTGGTGTCACGTTTTTGAGAGCCGGCTGAAAACTCGATTATAGCAGACGCTTGCGAGTGGTTTCCATACCTTCCGTCCCAACAGATTTCTAGCGCTTCCGG
>NW_008782932.1:0-251 GCF_000715545.1 Opisthorchis viverrini
TTACGAATTCGTCGGATGCTAGCAATCAGTGCCATCAAGCCGCAACGACGGTTCGGTGACTTACATGACGTAAGCAGTACCAGGTTGCTTGAGATATATAGTGCTTTCGGAGCTCAAGAAGCATGGAAAAATGCCTCGATCCGGAATGTTAATCTGTGATTCCGGGTCCACGGCCTTCACATTCCGAACTGACCTTGGACTGTTGTTTTTCTATCTCAGTTTATTGTTCTCAGCTGTTTGGTTATGTTCTC
>NW_008782933.1:0-251 GCF_000715545.1 Opisthorchis viverrini
GCACGGAAATTGGGGCGGCACAGTTGCTTGTAAAATTTCCCATGTTAATCGGGTACTACTATAGTTTTTTGTGTAGACTTCGGTGGTCAAATTCCTCGACTTTTGTCGGATTTCGTTGTCTAAGTCCAACTCAGAGCTAACAAGCCTCGCGAGGTTGTGGAGTGAATGTATTTGTGCAGTTCAAATATGCCACCTCGACCTGATCAGTTTGTTTCCAATTTGATTCAGCCTTAAAATTAAATCTGTACTAC
>NW_008782934.1:0-251 GCF_000715545.1 Opisthorchis viverrini
GAGATCGTTCGTTTCACTGCCTGATGCGTGAGTTCCAAGTAAGTCCACTGGACGTCTTTTTTACCAGACAGTCAAATAACAGAATATGTTGGCGAAATAAACCCTGTGCAAGTTCGGTTGAATGTATATTCATAATAAAAACCCAAATTGGATTCTTTCGAGTCTCACATGAACATCAGTTTTATTTTCAAATGACTGCATTTCGTCGGGTGCCTAAACTTTGTGCTCAGAATATAAAGATAACGGAATGT
>NW_008782935.1:0-251 GCF_000715545.1 Opisthorchis viverrini
CTGGGATACCGCCAGGTTGCCCAAGCCTCTTGAACTATCTAAGTACTCTGAACCCAAGGAGATAGAGTGCTTCGCATAAAGGAGTGACAGCTGCCGTTCTGAGATGAAGCGGCTTCCGTCGTCGCGTCCCAGAGCACCAAAAACAAAGTTCCCAGTGTCACTTATAGCCATGTTTATCTCACCCTAGTCAGGATCAGTGTCCTCTGAGGAAGCCACCTGTAATGAATCGCATAGTGGACTTTGGTGCTTCC
>NW_008782936.1:0-251 GCF_000715545.1 Opisthorchis viverrini
ATTCTAGATTGTGCCCGAAAAGATAGTCATCTGATTCACTCAACTGAAATCAGGTTCGTTGAAGATTGCCCCATTGCTAGTGACCGAGAAACCTTCGAATAAGCCGAAAATAAGACACGCAGGTAGATACAAAAATGCAGGTCCACCATGAAGGAACGAAAGCAGATGACCATTACCACTGCGAATCCAGTCCACAAAAACAACATGACATCGTCACAAAATCCATGATGGACTCAGTCTGTTCGTGGCAA
>NW_008782937.1:0-251 GCF_000715545.1 Opisthorchis viverrini
AGAACGAGATCACATGGAATTTCCTGATCGGCAACACAGCGAACAATCTGACCAACCCGCAATGAGGAGGCAGTTCTTTCCGTCCAGACGAGCCGATTGTTATTCGTATCAAATTCTAAAACACTGAAACGTTTATTGTTCACCCGTCTGTCCCGACGGTGCCGGAATATGTCATAGACACCTTCTTTTACGATTGTGATGAATAGAGAAATAAGAAATGGCACAACGTAAGCAAAAGCACTGATGGCTCC
>NW_008782938.1:0-251 GCF_000715545.1 Opisthorchis viverrini
TTCGATGTGGCCGCCATTACACATTCTTGGTATATGCATAAATAGAATGAGTCTAACTTCCTCTCTCTACATTTGTGATGCATGTCTAATGAAGTTTTCCTCAAAACTGAGACAAAATGACCCCGGCGTTTGTTCTTCTCATCCGAAGTCACCAAACCTCTGACCACATAAACTATGATGTGCTGTTTTTGGCAACACTGACGAATGCGTATGTGTTTTTCACTTTGTAACTATCATGGTGTATGTTTCCA
>NW_008782939.1:0-251 GCF_000715545.1 Opisthorchis viverrini
AGATGTGAAGGTATGGTTGGGATCGCTTCCTCGGAGCACTGCAAACAAACCTTTATTGAGGCGGATGCTCTTTTTGAAGCCGTAGCTCCCTAACGTAGTTGTTCCAGAGGTGCTTTTCAAGATATTTGATATGTTGCACTTCTTATACAAATGGGTTACAATGATGCTGTGCTAGATTCTGTGCTTTGTCGTGCGATTCCCCATACGGTCGCCAAAAGTCATCCTCCCTAATGAGATCCGCTTTCCTCAAG
>NW_008782940.1:0-251 GCF_000715545.1 Opisthorchis viverrini
CACAGTTGAAGTTTTACTTTCCGAGTTGTGACATGGTTAGATTTGGCAATGTGACGAAAAACATTCCATACTCTATTCATTGACACTCAGCTTGGGGCAATGAAACATTGTTATCAAAGCCGATGTTTCTACGTGTGAACATGTTAGCGTGTTTTCACCTATTGTCCCCAGATGCAGCCAATGAGTAATCCACGTTTTTGAACGATTGAAATAAGCTTGTTTCACGACGGTAGATCATATTTCCAACCAGA
>NW_008782941.1:0-251 GCF_000715545.1 Opisthorchis viverrini
AAAAAAACTGACTATCGATGGAAAGTCACCACCAACATCATGGTTTCCTGTTAAATTTTATTCCTTATATTCTGCTCGTCGTCAGCATTAGTAAAATATTCTTACCAATATAACGACGGATACTACTGATGAGGCAAGCCAGTAGTAGGTCGTCTTCTCGTAACTCCCAATCGCATCTGGTGGAAGGTGCTTCCTATGGGGTCTGTTACGAAGCCTGTGAGACTTCTTTGCAGCACTCATTTACAATTCCT
>NW_008782942.1:0-251 GCF_000715545.1 Opisthorchis viverrini
TGAAAAGATGCAAGTCCAATTTGGCCTTGTGCATCATATGTATTTTTGGATAAGCCTTGAAGGTCATCTCGGTGTTATCCATTTCTACGACAAACGAGTAAAACTGTAGAAAGTGGGGTATATGCATTTCCCTAGACAGAAGATAGCCCATTATAAGTCGGCAACCACTAACGAAACCTTCAAATGTGCACTTATTCTAGCTTAGTATGCATCACCTGATAGCCTCCTTCTGGCCAATAATGGCTCGCAAC
>NW_008782943.1:0-251 GCF_000715545.1 Opisthorchis viverrini
CTGAAAACGGTCTTCGCGTAGTTTGATTGATCCCCTGTGAATTTGAGTTGGTCTCAATTTCTTCTGCCTGGTTCGTTCGTTGGACGCATTCGATTAGACGGTTCTGTGTGTGATTATTCCATTGTGATTCGATCGTTTTCTTCTTGTTTTGTGGTCTGAATTCGTTTCCTTGATCGGTCGATTCAGTGGTCTTCTATTTTTAGTAGTTTTCTTCCTTTAGTTCCATCAGTCCGTTGGTTGTCGTTAGGTTT
>NW_008782944.1:0-251 GCF_000715545.1 Opisthorchis viverrini
CCATTTCCGCATTGCATGTGATTCGATGATGGAACCAACTATTTCTCTACTTCAGAAATGCATACGACAACCCGTACGTTTTACGTCATTAGACCCTATAGGGTTGGGTAACGAACGAGTGAGAATTGCCATTATATGAAGAATCGCCTATCAGTGAGAGGTAACCTTATGAAAGCTAATCAATCTGGAGGATTTCCATACGCAAGGTGTAAGATTGCAGGTTTTCCTTGACATGTTTACTGTCATTAGGT
>NW_008782945.1:0-251 GCF_000715545.1 Opisthorchis viverrini
TACGTTCACATCTAATCCCGAATCGATGGTAATGGAAATCGTCACTGAACTGTGCAACTATCCACACCTTAAGTCCGTCCGCCAGATAAGATTGTATACTATTTTCAAAGTAGTTTTGACCTCATGTGTCCACCTATCCCTACAGTGCTTTGCAGTTCCTTCTTCACATGGCGGAATTTCAAACAACACGTCCATATATGTGCGCTCAGTATAACCTGAATACTGAGTTGCAATCCGTGCCTAGGACCTGA
>NW_008782946.1:0-251 GCF_000715545.1 Opisthorchis viverrini
AGAGAGTATGACGTCGCACTCTAATCCAAAGACTTTCTATGAGTTTTCACGCTATAAACGATCAAGTTTCGTGTACAAACGCAAACTTGGTTTTAGTAAACTTTATGGTTTCAAGGTGACTGCCACATGTTTTGCCAGAATGCAGCAAACTCGGTTTCTTCGCTGCGGCAAATAGAATCGTGTCATGCGGCCAAACCATGTGGCATGTATATAAGGTGTCACATCTGCTGATTCGTCGGTCTGTGGTATTT
>NW_008782947.1:0-251 GCF_000715545.1 Opisthorchis viverrini
TTTTGCTCGTGCCTTTCAGGCAACCGCCGAACAACAAGAACGGAATTGATCCGGGAATCTCGGGCGATCCTGTGTTTCAAACGGTGGATCACTTAAATGGTGGAGCAGCACTCAATGGGCCAAAATGCTCGGGTTTGATCAGCCGACCTATTGGCGAATCAGTGCATAACCTCGTGCTGCTTGAAGTCCCAACTGTTCAATCGACTTCGTGTTCGTTTTCTTACGACGGCTCGTCTGCAAACAGTCCCTCC
>NW_008782948.1:0-251 GCF_000715545.1 Opisthorchis viverrini
AACAGTATTGATTTCTCACCACAAATCTTGCTAGTTGTCCGTCGCCTCTCTTTTTCTTTGCTGTTCACTTGTTTTGGATTGATTTTCGGGTTTGCTTTCTAAATGACACACCAAACTAGATAGAGAATAATTTTATTCCCACCAGGCCACTATCCCAAACGTTCCACGAAATGCGAACCATTCGAAAACTTCGCACGCCTACTCCGTCCGTAAATGGCATGACGTATCCCATGCAATTCAAACGCCTTATG
>NW_008782949.1:0-251 GCF_000715545.1 Opisthorchis viverrini
GTCTGCACAGACCAAGAAGGACACGATTTTGGAGGGAGAGGGGTTCGTATTCTGGCTAAGTTAAGAACGAAAAAGAACGCTGAATTATGGAAGCGTGGTAACTCAACAAAGAAGTTGACAAAGCACATTGAAGTTGGCCCTTTTTATCAACCACTGAGGACAAGGGAACGCCAAAACCACGGATCTCTTAAATGCACCAGCAGGTGGACGAGGAACTATTATAAGAAGCGGGGTGGCCCGGTTGAAACGGA
>NW_008782950.1:0-251 GCF_000715545.1 Opisthorchis viverrini
CCACAGTGTGTTGGTTTGATCAACAAAGGAGCCGTTATCACACTAGCAAGTCATGAGCATACCAGATCATATGCTTGGTCCAGGTCGGTTCCCATGAGTTTCTTTTCCTATCACGTGGTTTCGAATGTATTGCTCATTCATGCTCTGAATAGGCGCCATTCAAAATGACTCCAAATGAACCCCTCCTATATGATGATCCTTTCATACAGAGTAAATCTGTTAGTGGCAAGGACTAATTTATTTGTTTTTTA
>NW_008782951.1:0-251 GCF_000715545.1 Opisthorchis viverrini
AGAATAAGCAACACCTTTTTGAACAAAGAAAGGAGGAAGTGCAAACGAGTAAAAAACGTAATTCCTGAAGCAAACAGGATAGAACCGATTACGTCATTGACGCACGGACGCTACACAACGACACAAGTCGGTATCCTCATCTTGAGCGGAATGAAGCTAAAACGTTTGCAAACGAAAACCACGAATAGTGAAAGAAATTCTGAGATTTCTACAAAGTAAACAACGAACCTAGAGCTTGAGACTTGCCAATG
>NW_008782952.1:0-251 GCF_000715545.1 Opisthorchis viverrini
ATGATTAGTGCCAAATTCGAGCCCGGTCTCTTTATTCCTGATCAGATGGATACTAATTGGTTGTTAGTTTTGTCCTTGTAGTCAGTACATTGTTCTAATCGCAAACCGCTTGTGATCTATAACCCCCCTTACGTTAAGCTTTCCGTTTTGCTTTTGAGGTATAAGCGTTTTGATTTTTTTCGGGGAATATTCTGTCACGTTCGTTTCAATGGTGTAACCCTGTCCAAACTGTTTGGTTGGCTTTCACTCCT
>NW_008782953.1:0-251 GCF_000715545.1 Opisthorchis viverrini
CAAGATTGAGCAAGTCGCATGAAATTTAACGTATAATGTTTTGCCCGGACTCGTCGTGCTACAAAGAGGACAGAATTGAATCACGCACCTCAGAGCAGCTCACCGTCCCATGATTTTGATTTACAAGGGAAATCATGGGACACCTAACATATGCTCCCCATTGGGGTGAGGTCACTTTCTCTAGACAGTTCCAGATTGCTCGGTGGTTAAGTCGCGAACTTTTGAGACTTTATTTGTCGAACCGTTCCGAC
>NW_008782954.1:0-251 GCF_000715545.1 Opisthorchis viverrini
TTTGGCATTGGAATTTAGTCCACGAGAGGGGACCATTGTGGTGCTAGCTGTGAGAGTGGACACCGATCCATTATTTCCAGCCTTGCTGCAGTCTTCCTAAGATGGTCCCCGGTGCATCCATCTTGATCGAATCTTCTTCCATGGTGTTAACATTATTTTCATGACTTTAATGACTGCCTTTATGGTTGAATTTCTGGCCTTTTGGTCAGTAGTACGAGATAACAGTTAAGCTTTCCTAGCCATCAATCAGT
>NW_008782955.1:0-251 GCF_000715545.1 Opisthorchis viverrini
TTCGGTAATGGTACCAGTGAATCTCTGCAATTTCAATGTACACCGTGGCTACGAGATTCCTCCTACCATTTATCCACGTTGCTGTTTCACCTACTTGCGCTGTGTGTGACCCTGGGCATAAGTCCGACAGTCCAAGGCCAAACAGGCCTCATCTGTGGATTTGGACCTCAGTTCCAAATGACCGCTCAGATCGTAACAATGCGGCTGCCGCATCAAATTCGTTGTTCTGGTTCATCGTTTTTCGTAATTTT
>NW_008782956.1:0-251 GCF_000715545.1 Opisthorchis viverrini
GCAGATTGGGTAACAGCCAACCGGGTTGTCCAAACCGAGGGTAATTGCCGAATTCCAAGGCTTTGGAAAATGTGTGGATGGGATGAGATTATTAAGGCATGGTGAGTTTGAGGGGACGCCAAGTTGTATGATGTGCATTATTGTACATGGAGAGAAAAACTTGACGCCTGTCGCGATTCCGGTCGAACAACAGGTGATTATGTGGAATAGTCAAGCGACCAAGAGTTGGGTTTGCTAACATACAATATTGG
>NW_008782957.1:0-251 GCF_000715545.1 Opisthorchis viverrini
TCAAAAACGCACTATTTTACAACACACCACAATATGTTCCTCCATGGTATGTCACACAAGATCACACAATACTTTATCACACTCTATAAAATATTTTCGTTTTAGATTTGAACAACTTTTTCGCAGCAAGTTAGTTGAAAATTTCAGACAAATTCACAGATAATCGCAACTTGCACGCAGTCCTCCAGGTCATGCTACAATACTTCACATTCCGAACTCACCTACTTGTTTCAACTATCGGTGGAACTGAC
>NW_008782958.1:0-251 GCF_000715545.1 Opisthorchis viverrini
AAGCTGTCTTAACGAAGGCTGTGGGGGTAATGAGAGGCGTACAGGTTTAGGTATTATGCCATGTATACGGACAAGTATCTAGATGTTTATATAGGCTCTTGGGCAGAATGTTGTCTTCGATCAATGGTCCACTGCTGCGCTGCATCACGTGCACAAGGCTGGTCAAGTGACGCCATCCTTATACCGTAAAACCTTGTCAATATCTTTGCATGATGACTAGTGCTCACTGAATCCGAATATCTGAGCCGTTT
>NW_008782959.1:0-251 GCF_000715545.1 Opisthorchis viverrini
AGTTGTTTCAAGTGGGTTGCACTTAAATATTTTCCACGCCATAATATTCATATCCCAAAGTTCTCGATTGACGTGGGTGAACGGTGCAAATGAGCTCAAATCGTTGTCAAAAGCTAAGCGGGGTAGGCCCCTCCATATGCACCATTCGTTGGAAACCCTGGACGCTGAGTTACAAACTGCTTAAATATACTGTAGGGAAGCTTGTTACCTCGAGAAAACTGTTTACCTATTAAAAACTGTAAAACACGTTC
>NW_008782960.1:0-251 GCF_000715545.1 Opisthorchis viverrini
GGGTCACGGGGAGACTCGCACCAAAAGCACCTCAGTTTTAGTCGCTTTGCTTGTATTCTCTGAAGGTAGGGCAAATTTGGATGAGATGTGCGCTCTTGGCCCAATCGGATCTTGATCGTAAACAGCTCCAAAGATCGGGGATGAACACAGTCTACGTTGAAGCTAATGGCTCTCACACAGCTGCGTCATTCGTTGCAGGACTGGGCCGTAACTCTCTTGTCCTCGTCTGCTACCAAGACCACTTGAAAAAC
>NW_008782961.1:0-251 GCF_000715545.1 Opisthorchis viverrini
ACGTGTTTGATCCTTTGAATGATGAAGGTTGGTCTGCAGTTCCTGATCCAATGGATGTCCATCTTGGTCATTGATTAAAACAACAGTGGGTTGCATTTCAACAAAACCGTTTCTTTTTTCGATTCTAAGGAGTCCACCTATCATTTATAGCTGTCATACTATCCGCTTCATTTGCAGATGTGCGAATTGGCGCACGAACAACCAGTGACATTTTGGACCGAGCATTTCAACTGTATGCCAGTGAGTCCCAC
>NW_008782962.1:0-251 GCF_000715545.1 Opisthorchis viverrini
CACTAACTGAGTGACTGTCACAACACGTACTATGCGGCCGTATTACACAGGTGCTTATAACGTGTGCCATCAGATGGACGAAGGAAGGAGTACTGAGGCGTACTTTCCAACACGACTTTACGTCCCGCGCACTTTCGAATTTCATATTTTTCATCGGTGTGCACGATTACTGTTCGAGCTGCACAGTTTTATTATCATCCGTTCAAGTATTTTCATTCTCAGTAGAATGGCAATGTCTTTGTGGTTGATAT
>NW_008782963.1:0-251 GCF_000715545.1 Opisthorchis viverrini
ACACAAAGATGGAATCCCAGTTTAACCGGGTCATGGTTCTGTGGTTAGCATATTTCTACCCGATCAATCTGTCCTTGCTTATTACTGTCGTAGTGATGCAGAAAAGTGGATACAAGGTAAAATTATGCGCATTGTTGGAAAGGTGGACGTGGCTTCCTTCATTTGCGTCCGTCACGCAAGTCAGCTACGCCATCCCTCTCTCCCAACAACAGTTACACACAGTTCCACGGTTTCGCATAACTCTCATCTTC
>NW_008782964.1:0-251 GCF_000715545.1 Opisthorchis viverrini
CGAGCTACAACTGATAGCGATAAGGTCCATTCAGAATCAGGACTGGTTCGCCGATGGGCATCAGAAGTTGTCAAGCGATTCTCGCTGTTCCGGAAATTGGTACTGTAGAGCAATAGACTGTGGTCGGTGCACTTCTGAAGCAAGCGGTTTGAGTTGTCTGTGCATTTCGTAGTCAATCCAAGACGACCACCCGATGGAGGCTGAGCAGCGCCTCGTCGACCGACCTGAGCGTTTATGTCATCAGCAACCAC
>NW_008782965.1:0-251 GCF_000715545.1 Opisthorchis viverrini
GAGCATGCCATATAAAATGGAGCACAAGTCAAATTTGATCCTCGGATTATTCCAGGACGTGGAGGCACATTCTCCGCTCCATTGGTAGGTAGTCCGCTGACGGATGATTCTGTCACATTTGAGCGAACAGTCAGCTGCATTTGTACAAGGGAGGAGAAACTACCAGGTTGTCCAAACAAACCTAGACAAGAACAGTCAGGATGCAAAGGTTGGGTTCGAACTGCGGACCTCCCAGTTCACGCAGTAAACGC
>NW_008782966.1:0-251 GCF_000715545.1 Opisthorchis viverrini
CCCATACTTACTGCCAGAGACGGTGTTTAGTACTCATACTAATCAGCATACAATAACTGTCTATCGGCGAGGAGGATGTATGCACCGCAACATCTTTTAATGCGTTTGCAGTGCTAGAGGGAGGAGATCTTTATGCCACAGCTCAGCCAACGGTAAGCTCCTTAGAAGCTAGCGTCTTCAGATAAAAAGCCTCTGAGGGCAGTAAATGCCAAAAACACGTTGGGAACGTTTTCATGACACCGTACTTAAAT
>NW_008782967.1:0-251 GCF_000715545.1 Opisthorchis viverrini
CTGAAATTATCGGGGCATGTAAGACCCAGGATTTTATCGATCGTAGAGGCGATTGCGTGCCCACAACCTTGGTCTTATATGAGCCAGACTGTGAAGGATTGTGTTTCACACACCTGTGTAGGATGTATCGGCGTACAAACAGTGATGGCTTGATCTCTTCAAACGGTGTCGTAACAAATATTGATACAATAGCCAAAAGAAGCTATCGCAATAGCAAACTATGCTTGCCAACTCTGTCCTTATCATGACTT
>NW_008782968.1:0-251 GCF_000715545.1 Opisthorchis viverrini
GGAGCCATCAGTGCTTTTGCTTACGTTGTACCATTTGTGTTTGCTGTGTTCATAGCTATGCTAAAAGAAGGAATTTACGATATTTTTCGACATATTGAAGACAGACGGGTAAACAATAAACGTTTCAGTGTTTTAGAGTTTGATACAAATAACAATCAGCTCGTCTGGATGGAAAGAACTTCCTCCTCGTTGCAGGTTGGTCAGATCGTTCGCTGTGTCGCTGATCAGGAAATTCCATGTGATCTCGTTCT
>NW_008782969.1:0-251 GCF_000715545.1 Opisthorchis viverrini
CTATGAACTTAATGAAAATGTTAAAAACTAAGCCTCGTTATTCCAGTTTCTTTGAAGATTTTATTTTATTGTGCTGACCTGGGTTGGTTATGTTGAAAGCCGATCAAATTTGATTGTGACCTTTTGCTGTAGCCTAAAAAAACTAAACCGTCTGTCGCGGAGACTAAAACAAACCGTCGATTCATTGTCACCATTTTCATTCTTCTGGTACTATGCACATCGTTATGCACTTTATCGATAGAATCATCGAA
>NW_008782970.1:0-251 GCF_000715545.1 Opisthorchis viverrini
TGAGATCACACTTTCTGATTCCCAGAAGCGGTTACTGTAAGGAGAGACGGTCATATCACAACGATTTCGGTAGTATTGTTCAGGGTAGGATATCCAGAATATTGTTCATCAGCGCCAATTCGTCTGTTTTTTCTCCTTCCCCAACTTTGCTAGCCAGAAACCTTCACACAATCACTCTCGAAGTTCGGCTCGTTAGAAGCCTGTTTCGGTTTTCAAACTTTGGGCAAGATTATCGAGCTTTTCTCCACTTT
>NW_008782971.1:0-251 GCF_000715545.1 Opisthorchis viverrini
ATTCACACCAGCATACACTGAATTACCGAGGTCTCTTTCTTAGAGTTACAATTGCCCCGATCGAAGTCGCTGTTGCACAAGTGAACAATCCTTTGCTGACTCTGTCGTTGCGGATTTACAGACACCAGCTTACATCAGCTGGGGTTCTGAGATGACCTCTTTCGATGGTGGACTCCAAAAGGTCCTGGGTTGGTTACTGTCAATGACCATGTCCGACAGCTCTACCACGAAACAAAAAGTACGGTAGGGTG
>NW_008782972.1:0-251 GCF_000715545.1 Opisthorchis viverrini
AATGAACGAGGCAGTCAGTTATCATAAATTGGAGAACGTTGTAGGAAGACTTAATCATTTTTCTGTCTTCATTTTTTTCCGCGTAAAACCGTTTACAAATGGATGCCTTGTTGTTGTTAGAAGACATCATCAAATGGCTTGATCAAAACATTGTCTGGCTTCGTCGTCACTGAGGGGAGAACTTGCAGGCATCCTTCGCGGCAGCTATGATGCCTCATTATGATGTGTAATTCTTGCCAAGAAATGGTCCA
>NW_008782973.1:0-251 GCF_000715545.1 Opisthorchis viverrini
TACTTTCATATGAGTAAGCGTATTCCCATGCAGTAAGTTTTCTACTAGAATTACTGACCAAGATTGAGAACAGAATGAAGAGGGAGTCCCCAAATACCCAGAGCTGGTTGCATTCAGTCGTATTTGTATACTAGTGACCAATGTCAAATTGTACTTCCGAACGCAGTGCAAACTCGCGTTTCCCATGAAGATCATGGGTTGTGCGTGAAAGAAACAATGACGTTTTTCATAAACGAAACTACTCACAAGGT
>NW_008782974.1:0-251 GCF_000715545.1 Opisthorchis viverrini
AAATAGCCTTCATTGATGAAGAATATTTCAGAATTACCGCACTGCCAACCAGAAAATAAAATTACTTCGCAAGATGAGCAAAAACTGGTTCTTGAAATTTGTTGGTCAGGGAGCCGAATGACGTTAAGGTATACAGCCAAGTTTGCGACGAATAAAAGCCGCCCGCTCGCAATGTGTACTATGCGAGTTTACCAACTCCGATGACATTATAGTTATTTTTAACAAGAAAGGTGCTTGCATTCTGCAAGAAC
>NW_008782975.1:0-251 GCF_000715545.1 Opisthorchis viverrini
TGCAGTGAGCAGTAGAACAAACAAAAAATTTCAAG
Organism: Opisthorchis viverrini; assembly: GCF_000715545.1. Classification (NCBI taxonomy): domain Eukaryota; kingdom Metazoa; phylum Platyhelminthes; class Trematoda; order Opisthorchiida; family Opisthorchiidae; genus Opisthorchis; species Opisthorchis viverrini. The sequence goes on from NW_008782975.1 coordinate 36, forward strand.
AGAAGTGACCCTTTTTGGTATCGATATACTCCGTCACGAAGAAACTGGACCTTAAGTTCGTGTGACGATTTTGCACCTCAGGGATTGATTAGGCTATTCTCGCGGGCGTCCGTGCGGCACTCACGAGTCTCCAGTAATAGGTTGTTCAATAGTTACGTGTGTGACAAACACATTCTCTTGGCAATTAATGTTGAAGTTTGGAGTATGTGGCGTCTT
>NW_008782976.1:0-251 GCF_000715545.1 Opisthorchis viverrini
AAAATATTAAAAGAATCTACCAACTCTAAATGCGCCAGTTATTAACTCCCAAAGGAAATATTTTATCTCACATTCCTTATGGCCTGGCGGGGTAAAAACCAGCATTTCCGACCGCTTTGCCCCTGCCAAATGGCCTCGAAATAAGTAAGTTAGAAAAATTAATCCCTCAACTAGACCAGTCGCCTAGTTAATGGTTGGTCAGCTGACCAGAACTAATCACGGCAGCAGACCAATTAGCTCTAAAAGCCCAT
>NW_008782977.1:0-251 GCF_000715545.1 Opisthorchis viverrini
TCCATGTGAACACCTCGATTGTGGACGTCTCTCGGGAGATCACAGTAATTGACTTGGGGATGATAATATAACATTCGCCAGTAGGCACCGGAACTAAAAACAATCAATGGCCTGCTCCAAAGAGCGGTATTTAGCTGATTGCGACCATGGATTCCCATGTTTCTTTTCACTTCACATCGATTGACGCAGTATCTGATTACCAGTCTCTGGTACAGCTGCCGTCAGGCTATGACAGTACGCTGTGTCGACAA
>NW_008782978.1:0-251 GCF_000715545.1 Opisthorchis viverrini
CCTTCAACTTGCGCGCGAGGTGCCAGTCCGATAGTTCCTCCAGGCAAGCCGTTCGGGCTTAACTGTACATTCCTTGTATCAAAGGGTTCTGGACGAATATTGATCAGTGAAGTGCGTCATGGATTGGCTGAGCAAAACAACCATGAGTCTGTGGTGCTTGCTGGCACAGAACTGATGACGAGTGTGCTAAATTTGACGGATCACTTCGTGAAGTATCAACTGGCAAACGTCACACTACCTCTATCGGTGGA
>NW_008782979.1:0-251 GCF_000715545.1 Opisthorchis viverrini
ATCAGGGCGTGTGTCGTCCACTTGGAACGGGCCTAACCAAGGAATCTGAGAAGTAAGGAACAGATATATTGCAACAGTTGTGGGTTGTCCATTGAATGACCGTCAACCTTCGTGTACAGGCTGACAGTTGGGTTCCAGCAGCCACTGATGCCTTGCTTCGGTACAACCTAGGTGTTGAAAAAGCAATAAATGGATTCATTGAAAGCATTGGGTGCTAGCTCTCTACAATCAGGTACCTATATCTCCATGCT
>NW_008782980.1:0-251 GCF_000715545.1 Opisthorchis viverrini
GTTGGCCGTCAGTGGTTACTGTGTTATCCAGCTTGATCCTGTCGAATTTGGCCCTCCATAATTTATTTGTCTGCGCAATATAATGCCGGAGAACATTTTATACCTTAAGGTTAAAAAGCGCTCTCACAGCGTTTTTAAGAATTGGAATTGCCCCGTTTCTTTTGGTGCCTGTACTTAGCAGTGGGATTGTGTGCATTACTACCAGTACTTCGATGATAATGAGTACTTCGCTGACTTTGAGGAGCGCTTAG
>NW_008782981.1:0-251 GCF_000715545.1 Opisthorchis viverrini
GTTTCCGTAATACTGATCATCTATGGAATCAGCTTTCGCCATTTCACACTGTGGTATGTGAGAGCAACATCACCGGTCTTCGAACAAGCGAAATATAACTCCAGCAAATCTGCCGGCTTTCTACAAACCGTTCACCATTATCTCGGATGTTATTCTGTTTAGAAATGAAAATACACATTTTGTGAGACTAACATGTCGTTTGAAAAAAGCCGCGTGGCTCAATAGTGGAATATCCTCATAATATGTCGACT
>NW_008782982.1:0-251 GCF_000715545.1 Opisthorchis viverrini
GTGTGTATTCGTGTGTTTGGGTGATTGGATTACCTCCGTTTGTCACTGTGTCCGCTCCGATGTGATGTTGCAAAGATTTCTTGGTTACCTCTAACCAAGTTAACCTCTCTACTACGGCGTCCAGGCCAGATAGACTGGATGCTGGTGTCATCGGTTGTATTGGTCCCCAAGGCTTCAAAGCACATCTACTTTCTGCGTGTGATTCGAATCCTGACCGGAGTACAACCGAAGTTCGTCTGATGGCTTGACCC
>NW_008782983.1:0-251 GCF_000715545.1 Opisthorchis viverrini
CCCTTTCCAATGCGTAAGAAAAATCAGTGCACTGCCAATAAACTAATAACTGTGGGTAGTGGTAAAACATTTTTAGAATATGTGGCAGAAGACACTGGGGGCACTCTACACATGAGCACACCAGTAGAAACAGGTTTGATTACACACATATATGCATGGGTTCCTACCAGCGCAAATAATTTCACTCCAAATCATAGTAATCTGGTGGGTCCAAGAAAACCTACCCTGAAAACTTAATAAACAGAATTGTG
>NW_008782984.1:0-251 GCF_000715545.1 Opisthorchis viverrini
TATAGCCTGCAATGTCCGAAATTTAGCTTCCGTTTAATTTACTGCATCATTGCGCCTGAAGCACTTCACCGGGGGACAAACGAGTAGTATGCTGGTCCAATCGTTTTTCTTCTGACGCGATCGACCGGTTGACGTGCAGCTGTAGCGACGCAGATACTGGAAGAAATAAACGACACCTGACACTTACGGCATTAACCCTGAACAAAATTGATTGTGACAGGGGATTTGGCAAATTTCAATAGGATTCTCAT
>NW_008782985.1:0-251 GCF_000715545.1 Opisthorchis viverrini
TTGGTTCTTTTATTTGACTTTAGTGCGGTTTCAAACAGTACTCAGTTTATCTCACCTCTTTTTTTACCAGAACATCTTTCTTTAAAAATAAACCTGGTAATTCGTTCTTCATTCCACAGGCCTCTAGCACCATTGTGTTGTTCGGTTATACTTTTAACCTGACAATAACTGATATATGCTGCATTTTGATCTTATGTTTCACCTCTTTTGCAAGAAACTAACCGTAGGCTGCATAAATTTTGGTTATCTGT
>NW_008782986.1:0-251 GCF_000715545.1 Opisthorchis viverrini
TAAGCACCGAAAGTGTGCTGAAGCTGAACGATTTTTTTAAAGATTTGTTCTTCAAGAGAGAAGGTACGACATCACTGTATATTAAGGTGACCTTGAGAAATGATGTTTCTATCTTACAGAGTAATTACAACTGCTAACCTTGTTGATGAGTTATTCCACGGAATTGAGTACCGAAGGACCAAGATCACTGGAAACGGTGATGAACAAGTTTCTCACCTTGTACCCACACAGCTTTGACCGTAAAAGCTAAG
>NW_008782987.1:0-251 GCF_000715545.1 Opisthorchis viverrini
CGTCGAATACTTGCACGACGGTGTGCAGACAAACTCATCGGTTAGCTGAAGACAGCCTACTTCTGTCTTTGAACGGTGTAAGAATGCCGACCACAGAATGAGAGCTGATCATGCATTGATAATTCATCTACCCAAAGAACTTTTATGCCTCGAATTCGGTGCTATTTGTGTTGCACTCGGTGTTCTTACGGGTTGTATGTGGTTTCTCGAGAGAGCAGACGATAAACAAAACTTCGAACCGGCAGTGGTGC
>NW_008782988.1:0-251 GCF_000715545.1 Opisthorchis viverrini
TCGCGCTCGGAAAATCTCAAGCAGTCAGGCGAAAGCGAAGCGGGTTGTGTAGAGGCGTCTCCACGACCACCATTGACGCGATCAGCCGAAATCGGTCACCAAAGGGATGAAACTTCGTTTTTTTTTATTCCGCAACGTTCTCAACAAAAGTCAGCTTGATCGACAAGTCAGCTTAGGACAGTGATCTCGGTGATATAACACACCGAGTCACACACACCCCGGTCATTATCCTTACCAAAGAAATCCGGGAC
>NW_008782989.1:0-251 GCF_000715545.1 Opisthorchis viverrini
TTCAACATCTGCACTGTAGCGTCCTCGGTCTGCTTGATCATTCCTCCGGTTACGATTGCTTCAGATTACATCTTTGTTCTGGGAAAACAATTTGTAGCCATGTCTGACCCTTTTTCCCGATTGGAGAACTTGGCGTATCAAGGCCGTTTTGTCCCAATTGCCCAATGAGAGAACACCGGAGTTCTCACATCCACGATAAATCATGCAGTCTTCGCGACATTGTGTTGAAGAGTAAATCAATTAGCCTCTGT
>NW_008782990.1:0-251 GCF_000715545.1 Opisthorchis viverrini
TTGGTTTTCTGGGAGACTCGCCTGGGATCCAGCTGAATCCCACGTTTATGATGCCTTGAAACAAGCGCTGAGAAGAAACACCATTTTCTCACAATTAGTCAAGCTCGTCCAATTTGCCGACACTACACTCGACTGTCCACTATCATCAGATTGAATACGGAATAGCATGGGGAAGCATTCAATCGGTAACGGGCACGTGTGAACAAGTCCTGTTGAACAAACTGACGAAAATCATTCCATCTTTTGGCATG
>NW_008782991.1:0-251 GCF_000715545.1 Opisthorchis viverrini
GTGTGTATTCGTGTGTTTGGGTGATTGGAGTACCTCCATTTGTCACTGTGTTGGCTCCGATGTGACGCTGCTTAGATCCCTTGGTTACCTCTAACCAAGGTAACCTCTCTACTACGGTGTCCAGGCCAGATAGACTGGATGCTCGTGTCATCAATTGTATTGGTCCCCAAGGCTTCAAAGTACATCTGCTTTCCGTGTGTGATTCGAATCCTGACCGGAGTGCAACCGAAGTTCGTCTGATGGCTTGACCC
>NW_008782992.1:0-251 GCF_000715545.1 Opisthorchis viverrini
TCAGGTATACGACAATGGTTACCACAGAATGGTATACGGCAACGAGCAAGCAATCGTTTCGTTTGAACTTCGCACATGTTTGCGGCCCGAAACTACAGATAGGCTTCTTGAGGTGCCAAATTCTAGATAATTGTTACAAAAAAGTTCAGCGTCCTCATTGACAGGTTTCTCAGGTTCTGACCTTAGATGTTATTTTCATCATCGACATATTTTTGTCTATGGCATTTAAGCGTTGCGATTCATACGGAAAT
>NW_008782993.1:0-251 GCF_000715545.1 Opisthorchis viverrini
CTCCAAGATCTGTACGGCAGATGGGGAGGGAAAGGCCACTAGAAGCCCAAGTGTTCGCTTGCTTCCTTCTGGCGTAACCATTACGTGAAGCGATTGGTGATCAGGCTTAGCGAGGACATTACCGAAGACTGACTGTGCCAGCTTCGTTGGCGTGATTTATGAAGAATTACCCGCAAATGATCATTCTGATCTCCCTTAAGCGTCTGTTCACTATAGACACCGTGGCGGTCTTTATTGCCGCTTCAGAGAGC
>NW_008782994.1:0-251 GCF_000715545.1 Opisthorchis viverrini
CCACGGTACGACGGACTTGCGCGTGTAGTTGGATGTGTAGCATGCTGGTTCCTAACATGCGAACATTCATGGCCTAGTATCGACACCATCACTAGTTCAGAATGGAGAGATCGATTTGCGATGCATGACTGCTGGTCAGCGGCGTTATCACAGACTGAACGCATGTGAAGTGTCACCCCTAATCACCCCAAAAAAGTTCAAAATTTTTAAGGTAGACTCAAGGACCATTCATGACAACTGCATGAAATCAC
>NW_008782995.1:0-251 GCF_000715545.1 Opisthorchis viverrini
TGAAGTAGTATGAACTCACCCAAAACGTATGACAATAAAGTCATTGCGCGAATGTTCCACGTAGACCACACAAGTGTTTAAGGACGTGCTTTCAACCGAGAAAGACCATTCCATGACAAAGGACTCCTAAGCACACGGTAAATATCTTTCCTTGTGGCAAAATATAGAGCGCCAATAATCGGTAAAACTCGCCAGGTATTTCAGTTGGGAGCACGGGTGAGGGTTTGATCAAACGCTCTGATACGCGTATT
>NW_008782996.1:0-251 GCF_000715545.1 Opisthorchis viverrini
GAATCAAATATTTTATGACACTTTCCACTCTATTACGTTACTAAATAATCACCTTGTCATGTTTCACTTCTAACACTCCAAACAATTTTACTTTCAAACACGCTTGCAGTCGAAAAAGGAAAAAACATTATCGGTTAGTGTTTAGTTAACAAAATTTCACCGGTAGTTAATTTTTTATCAAAATGTTATTGTTGGTTTTGTTTATTCCTTCCAGAATTAGCCGCACCATTTCAAAAGAAAAATTTGGAAAA
>NW_008782997.1:0-251 GCF_000715545.1 Opisthorchis viverrini
AGGTCAAATGGAATAATTTCATTACCGATTGCATCCAGAGCGATTGGACGAATAGTCGTCAGTACCTATGACGGATTGCTATGTAAATGAATAGTCCATTCTCCTTCTATACTGCGCGGTCCACGACCCTTTTATCCAAGAAGCAACAGGTCTAGCAAATGAACTTCTGGAATAATCGATGCGACTGGCTGGTACTGGATTAGATGTGGATATCTGATCACCGAACAGAGTGAGAAACTCATCAGCGGATC
>NW_008782998.1:0-251 GCF_000715545.1 Opisthorchis viverrini
GTTGTGGTAAACCCTGCAGATAAAATCGATATCTCTTCATCTCCTCCAGTGATAAAACATGGAAGTCTGGAGACCAAGGGGTTGATACAACCTGGTAAAACAGCCAGCATTTATTGAGGAAAACTCCTAAATGCTCGGTTAACTCAAAAGTTACGCAGATGCGGGAAAAAATGTCCGGAGAAGTCAAGAAACAGAAGATTTTTGATGAGACAAAAAGAAAACGATGCTATCCTTGTCATTTTGCCTACTAA
>NW_008782999.1:0-251 GCF_000715545.1 Opisthorchis viverrini
TGAATCGCATAGTGGACTTTGGTGCTTCCCAAACCCGTAGTTTACAAAGCTCTTCTGCTAACCAGTAGGGAACTCAATTATGGGGTTTAACAGGAAAAGTTAGTGAAAACCCAAATCGAACACGGGCAAGATCTGAGATAACCTGGGTCACCATAATCATCAGAGGCAGTAACACCAGTGTTTGCACTGACCCTTCACTGTCATACAATCACAGAGTTTGCCTAATTATGTTTAAAGCCTTAGAATGAAAA
>NW_008783000.1:0-251 GCF_000715545.1 Opisthorchis viverrini
TCAGTAACAAAGGCCCACAAACAAGATAGCATTAGGATTCCCCGTTTGTGTAAACCTGAATTTCAAACCCGAATTCTACGGGAGAAAATTTATCTAGGAACTTCTGATCGCTGATGCCAAATTAGAAAATCAAATGAGAAGTGTCTGAAAAGCTTTTGCCGGCAATCAACTCTCTCCACGCCAAAATACCCAATCATTCGATTAGTTCTCACAGAGCAATTAGCTTGCCTTGAGATTAATTTCCAACTATA
>NW_008783001.1:0-251 GCF_000715545.1 Opisthorchis viverrini
TGCAACGCTGATTATGAGACCGCACCTATACACAGTAACATAATCCGATAGCCAATGACGGTTTTTCATAGTCAACTATGTGCGGTGCCGTTTATCTTTGCTTCCTATAGTAAACATCAGAGTAGTATCCATGCAGACTGGTAAAGTACGATCTCAGTCATACGTGAGATCCTAATCTGACGCCCAGTCATACTCATTGCTGTACTCGATCTCGCCTTACTTGCTACTTATCGTACCTGCTAGGTCTGTGT
>NW_008783002.1:0-251 GCF_000715545.1 Opisthorchis viverrini
AATTGGAGACGGAGATGGAAAAACTCAAAGTGGAGACGAACGGTGAGTCTCGTTTACATTGAAACTGAGAAATCTCACTGAAGTGGCTGAGGAAGGTCGGGTGTAAAGGACGTTTTTGATGGGCGGTGCTTATGCATGGGGCCGAACGAACACCGCAAGGAAATCGCTGAGCTCATGGAACAGGTCAACTGAACTTGCAGCGGAAACCAGGATGGTAAAATCCGAACCCGTCTCAGAGGCGGCTTTAGTCG
>NW_008783003.1:0-251 GCF_000715545.1 Opisthorchis viverrini
GATCCGTGTGGATTCCTGCCTAACAACAAGGCAAACGTTTTTGGGTACATTTCAAAAAACGATCCGCATAGGTTTGCAAATACCTACCAACAATCTAGTTAGTTGCATAACAGGCGAACTTTTTATCGCTAAAGCGAGACGAATTTGTACACAGGGCTCATGGGTTTTTGGAAGTCCATATTACTGAGATCTATGACAGCTGACAGAGTTAAAACCATACAATAAATGGATATACAACTTAGGAACAACTA
>NW_008783004.1:0-251 GCF_000715545.1 Opisthorchis viverrini
ACCCGAGCTACCTATATTCCACAAAATTGACAATTTCATATCCAACTAGACTCTGACAAATGAAGATCGAATTCTAAAATTCCGTTCCTCATAGCCTAAGATGTGTGCACGACACAAACTCGCAATAGATTTTACGAGCCTCACGAGAACATCTGAGGGAAATTTATCAATTTTCTCGGGGAGAATTCATCCCTTACTCTGTGTTTTGCATCACACTACCCACAGAGGAATGAATGGGACCGCAGACCAGT
>NW_008783005.1:0-251 GCF_000715545.1 Opisthorchis viverrini
TCTCTGCAAGCTCTGAGCTACTTTAGTTGCGCACAATTTAGTCAGTGCAAGTCCCTCATAATGACGTATGCCGGCTCCAGTTCGCATTGATCGCATATCTGAATATCGAAAATCGCTTTTCAACCGGGCAGTTTCGTACCATCAAAGCAGTTAGGAATTGTGATAACCTTTGACAGTCTTTCGGACTTTTCCTTTCGGACATTTATCTTATTTTGAGCCCCGAATATAGGCATGGCTGTCTTATTACCTCG
>NW_008783006.1:0-251 GCF_000715545.1 Opisthorchis viverrini
ACTACGACACGAGTAGGACTTATCGATCCAACCAAAATGCAGCATCTTTGGGGATTGTTGCATTGTTCTTCCCCAATGCAACAATCAATCGAACGAACATTGTTTCAGAAAACAGTTGGCAGACCTATGCGGCTTGAATAGGACCCTTTCGGGAACAAGTCATTTTTCGAAATGAGTGTGAATCTCCATTGTTCGGACAGACGTTTCGGTTTTAACTAATGAACGAAATTTGGTCATGTAAGCTCGTACTA
>NW_008783007.1:0-251 GCF_000715545.1 Opisthorchis viverrini
TCCAAAATAAGCAAGATGACCGCAAAACCCGAGGAATAATAAGCGTATTAAAAGCAAACTGGAATTTGCCATAAAGGGCCCCCAAGCAACAGTTTTGAAGTTGGCGTGGCCCTCAGTGGTGATTAGCTAGTTACAGATAAAATGCTAGCCCATACCCGCTTCGTTCCGAAAAGAAAATCTGACAAGAATGCCCTTTAATCCAAGAAAAATGAAAAATATTTCCGATCAGTATGACGCGGATGACTACTTCT
>NW_008783008.1:0-251 GCF_000715545.1 Opisthorchis viverrini
GGGCGGACTTCTCACAATTATGATAACTATTTTCAGATGCACTTTGGTAAAAAATCGCCCCATCCAGAAGAGGTCATTTTTTATAAGATGCTGTGCATAGGCAAGCCTTTTAGAGACGGACAAACTTTTTGTAGGGTTTTATATTACTCACATTCTCATCACTGTCGTTTGAACACTCTTAGTCCCATTCTGGTGCAATTGTTTTGGCGAGTTCAAGCCAAAAAGGAAAAGCACTGAACTCGAATTTTGCT
>NW_008783009.1:0-251 GCF_000715545.1 Opisthorchis viverrini
ATAGAATGTTCTTTTTGCTATCGTTTATTGGTGCACGAAAGACAACCGATCTGACTGGAGACGTTTGCACACATAAATATATGTATGTATCAGCAGCTCCGTTTAGCTGTGTAATTTTGGAAAAGTCTAAATATATCGCTCTTCATAATATTACCACTTTTTGAACACCATACGCTCAATTCTGGCTAAATTTCACAATTGACTTATTTTTTAAAATATCGCAACTCAGATGGCCATATTCAAGCATCAGA
>NW_008783010.1:0-251 GCF_000715545.1 Opisthorchis viverrini
GTAATATTTCCCAAGCGTTCGATCCGGTTTCGCGTGACACATTTTATCAGGTCCATCGAGAGTTTTTAGTTACCGTTACTTCTTGTTTGATTCGTCCAGCAGTCCTATGGGAACGCCTTAGCAGCTTCTTCCCTTGTTCACAGAACCCGAGATATGAGGTAAATAAATCTACTCCGTTCAACATCGTTCATCATGGCAAGGTATGAGATTCTTTGGGTGGCGATGCCCCGAATAGGGTACCAGTTTCATGA
>NW_008783011.1:0-251 GCF_000715545.1 Opisthorchis viverrini
TTTTTGTGTTTCCAATGCACTAGGAATCTTTCCAGAATCACTCAATCACCCGATCCACATATCCGCAGAGGTGCTTCAACACAATTTGATAATGATACCGTACCAGATTTTATGCATGTACAGGCGACAAGTTGATTTATGTCCGCACAGCTGCGTCGCGTAATTTGATGAAACTTCAGGCTATGCTCATTTAGGCCAGGAAAGGCGCAGGGCATCTGAGATCCGCATTCAATAATCGGCATCCGCGGACA
>NW_008783012.1:0-251 GCF_000715545.1 Opisthorchis viverrini
CTGCAAGCGGCAAACATCCCCAGAAACCAGGAAGACAGGAGGCAGATGATTATGCATCAGAGGCTGCTTTAGAGCGTTGGACTCAAACCTGGAGCACAATTATTTACCCTGCCAACCTCTCTGGTCACCCATATTTCGACTTTTCACCCTCGTAGGCAGAAGACGCAGCGTCGAAATACTTGCCCAAAAACCGCCTCAGAATTTCCAAAACAACCTGCGACATCAAACAGTCAGCTTGCCTTGAACAACCG
>NW_008783013.1:0-251 GCF_000715545.1 Opisthorchis viverrini
GGTTCGAACCCAACCCGAGCATCCTGACTGTTCTTGTTTTGGCTTGGACAACCTGGAAGTACCTCAGCCCTCGTACTGCTTTTGTGTAGCAGTGTAGCTAGGCACCGAAAGGATGTTGCAACTGAACGGTGATGGCACTTTGTTACCACTTGTCAGGAGAACATGCGTAGCTAGGCCCCTATAGAGGAATGATGACAGCTTTCGTACTTTATAACTGCAATGACGATACTGGAAAATAGAAAAAAACATAA
>NW_008783014.1:0-251 GCF_000715545.1 Opisthorchis viverrini
AGTTCGTGGTTGTACGTGGACTATGATATATTAATTGTGCCCACTCCTGAACATGGTGGCTTCGAAAAAAGCTTTTGGCTGAAAAGCCAAGAAGGCGCACAATGCAGGTCTCACTGGCGTTCAATTTTTTCGTTGGCCAGCACCCGACGTGTTTGCAGACCACGATGGCGTGAGTTGAGAATCCACGCGTCTCGAAAATTATCGGGAGTGTGGACGTCCAGAAGACATGGATCGCTATAATCGAATGGCGT
>NW_008783015.1:0-251 GCF_000715545.1 Opisthorchis viverrini
CGGTTACAGGCCACAAACTACTTTTATTTCTCGAAACTACAGCTGAGGATCATGTGTTCCAGTCAGTATGTTTCAATCTCCGAAGCAATGTGGGGAAAATGGGTTTGTGTATAAAGGGTCTTTGGGTGGTGGGGAAGTCAAGTTTGGCCCCTGTTACCAATATAGTGATGGATCTCCAACGATTAAGATGAAAATCGCATATGGAAGTGGGAGACTATTGGCAATGTTCGGGTCCCATAGCTGGAAGATGC
>NW_008783016.1:0-251 GCF_000715545.1 Opisthorchis viverrini
AGGGAAATCGAGAGGCAGAGGTCAGGTTCAAACTACGGACCTTTCGGTTAGTAAACTGCCGTAAAATCACCCACACACATTTAAGATTTGTATGACTTTTCTAGGAAGTACATGAGTCTTAAACAAGGTTCTTAGATGTTAACTCGATGTCAACGAATGTCTCAAAAGCGGACGCTCTGAAAGTAGCGAGAAGGCTGTTACTGGCAGACAAGACGCTGTAAGAACGAACGCAACTTTCCGCAGACGAGATA
>NW_008783017.1:0-251 GCF_000715545.1 Opisthorchis viverrini
TGCTGAACTCTTAGCTCACCCAGACTGATTTCTGGGCTTTCTAGCGAGGGCAATGAGGGTATGATTCACCCCACCGACTTCATCTTGCACTATGTCTTGGACTGCTACATCCAACTGGTATTCATGTATACTAAAAAGAAATGCGGAAAATGTGCGAAACTCTTTTCACAGTTGGCCAGCGCTTACCTAGAAATCAGCCACAAGCCAGTTGAAAAATTCTCGGCAACTTCAGGAGATGAAAACAGCATGAA
>NW_008783018.1:0-251 GCF_000715545.1 Opisthorchis viverrini
TTTTTCACCAGAGTTTCGGAGAGATGAAAGCTTACGAACGATTTTTTACATTTTCATAGAATAGCCGGTTGAGAAAAGTGATAGATGTCCGCACCCCATCAAGTGACACTATTATAGGGTTTTGAAAATCTAGGGTTAAATCCTCGGGTTATAAAACAGGGTGAAAGCGAAATTTGTCTCTTGATCCAAGGGGAAAATAATCTTGACCAGTTTACAGCTTTCCCATGACAAGCTGACAAAATGCTTACGGT
>NW_008783019.1:0-251 GCF_000715545.1 Opisthorchis viverrini
TTAATAGGTTTTTCCAGTTTGTAGATAATAATTCAACTTGTTTGGGACGTGAAACTACGACACTAAGTCGGGCACAATGCGAACTTGGTGTGAACGGTTGCATCACCGAAACGTCGCCCCACGTACGAGTCGACACCAATGACAAATAGTTTCACATCAAAACCGGCCGAAAGGATTCGAATTCCACGTGCAACGCCGAAATACATAAGGACAGATCTTTACGGTCTTCGGCTAGTTTTACACAATTTTTT
>NW_008783020.1:0-251 GCF_000715545.1 Opisthorchis viverrini
TCTCATGTGAGGATCTCTTTCTCTAACGGAGGTCCTTCCAAATGGAATCAGCTGCATTTTGTACGCGAGTAGATTCCAGAATCCGCTAGCCGGGAAATATTGAGTCATCATGCTTATTGGCTCTCCCAAGACTCATCAGCTAAAAGATCAACTCGTAGGTCATCCAAGACACAATAAGCTATCTGGTAATTTTTACTCTTGAAATTTCTACAACGCTTGGGAGCAAGTGGTTAGAGCGCAAATTTACTGAC
>NW_008783021.1:0-251 GCF_000715545.1 Opisthorchis viverrini
GTCTGCACAGACCAAGAAGGACACGATTTCGGGGGGAGAGGGGTTCGTATACTGGCTAAGTTAAGAAGTAAAAAGAACGCTAAATTATGGAAGCGTGGTGACTCAACAAAGAAGTTGGCAAAGCACATTGAAATTGGCCCTATTTATCAACCGCTGAGGACAAGGGAACTCCAAAACCACGGATCTCTGAAATGCACCAGCAAGTGGACGAGGAACTATTAGAAGAAGCGGGGTGGCCCGGTTGAAACGGA
>NW_008783022.1:0-251 GCF_000715545.1 Opisthorchis viverrini
ATACGGCTTTTCCGCTATAAGTTAGGAGCTGCTGCGGCAAAGATGCCCATCTCGCACGCTTGCTGGTCCAGCATCAAGGCAAACTGTGATTAGCCGAAAGTCTGTACGCAACTGCTAATCATGATCCAATATCCGCCAAATGCCGGTCGATAATAGCGCATCCAGAAGGCACTTTGATGGCTGTTTTGATGGGAATGCTAGCTTGGAACTGAGCTGAGAGGATACCGTCATTACAGTTATGAAGGCGAAAA
>NW_008783023.1:0-251 GCF_000715545.1 Opisthorchis viverrini
CAAGGGAAAAATTGGGATTTGAGCTGTGACTTTGAGTGGACACGGGATCTGAATACTGTCTTACCTGTGTTGATGGACTGGTCTATTTTAATTGTCCTGTGCACCTATTGTGAAATAGTAAATCAGATTGATAAAATCGTCTTGATGAGCCAAAAAATCCCGAGGATCCGGACGGTGTTAACTAAATTACTTCGAGTTTTGCTGAATCAACTCTGAGCCACTAGTTTGATGGAAAAATACAATCCATGTCT
>NW_008783024.1:0-251 GCF_000715545.1 Opisthorchis viverrini
ACTTGAGACTGTCATACTTCCAAGCATATCCCCCTAGCAAAACACGAGAAGTTGGAAAGGACGTTGGTCGAAAACAAATAAATTTAGAAGTCGTGAAGGTCGTTTTTACCTAGGATGGGGCTTACAATTTGGTTAAATAATGTGACATCAGGATGACAACTCCTGAAGAGCTAACTATAACAAGGCTAGTTAGCTGTTTCGGTGGAAAGTGTTCAAAGATGAGATGGGCATTTTATCCGCTCAGAGTCGCA
>NW_008783025.1:0-251 GCF_000715545.1 Opisthorchis viverrini
TATCCTGAGGGAGTATTTCTGAACCGATCTGAGAAGCTTCTACACTTTTTGAAATCTTACGCCACTTGGTTGTTTTTAAAGAAACTTATTTGATGAATTTCACATAACCACCAAGGTACCATGAATGGCAGAATGCAATGTTGCTTGGCGCACTTCGGCACTAGTCCACAAAAATTCATACGGATCCGATTACGCAGGCTTTTGAAGAGCGCTCATCTCGAGGAGTGAGTACATCTGGAGAAAGATTTAGC
>NW_008783026.1:0-251 GCF_000715545.1 Opisthorchis viverrini
TCAGTAGTATCCACCGTTACACTAGTATTAAGCCCTACGAGCTTCTTTTAAGTTTTCACTAGACTCTTAACCAACTGGTATCCAGTTCACACCTAACCAGCTTATTACAGCTAGTAATTCGTTGTTTTTTCCACCGAACTTGCGAAGAGAAATTCAGAAAACTGGGCTTCCGCACCTGGGCGGGTTCTCGTCTGTTCGGTGACGTGCCGTGCTTAGTGGTCGTAGGAGAAGCCTACAAACAGTCCTTCATG
>NW_008783027.1:0-251 GCF_000715545.1 Opisthorchis viverrini
TTTTGTAAAGAGTGCCCAAGTTATCAGTTGACCGACAAACAGTTCGCGTCTGTAAATAGTGCAGAAAATCCTGGACCCTGCTTTACATTGTGCACGATTATTTCTTTGTTGCGCTTCTTAAGAAAATCCACATTGAAAAGTATAACCAAAGTAAACACAAGAATACAGAGTGGAAATATCCATAATTAAGGTTTCACTCGGTAATTCCCTAAAGTACTTTCTAAATGCATTTTCTTGAGCAGAAGAATAAC
>NW_008783028.1:0-251 GCF_000715545.1 Opisthorchis viverrini
AGTTGGTATTGGCCCGGATGTATCACAAGTAAACTAGCCCTCTAGCGGTTAAATAGCTTGTCTGATCAGTCGTTCTATTAATGAATGAATACAGAGCTCTTGGCGAAGAAACACGTATGCGCAAAGTCGACTAAATTTATGACTATCCTGCTGTGGTGGATGTGAAAAAATGGGAGAGCAAGTACAGAACTCGTCTTATCATGAATATGGACCATACGCAGTTGTTTAACAAATGCCCTTAGCCATCGACT
>NW_008783029.1:0-251 GCF_000715545.1 Opisthorchis viverrini
GGCTTCAACAGGTTGGTGTCATGCTCAATTTCTCGTCAAGCTCACGTCCTACGTGAGCCAAAATTCCGCGAAACTCAATAAGTGCGCTCATCTGCCTACTAGTTGGTTTGCACGAGAGGTTCGTCTGAAAACCAGCTGGAATCACCTGTTTACGAGTAGTATAGGGAAACATGGTGCGACATCTCGAATAATGTACCATCCTAAACGCGAAACCGCCTTCATGCAGGACATCCAGCTGAAAAATATAAAAA
>NW_008783030.1:0-251 GCF_000715545.1 Opisthorchis viverrini
GTGTGCAGTCTACTCGACGAACTAGGCAGCTCAAATGCAATCCATCTGCTTAGCGCAGAAGAACACCCAACAACCAATTCGCCAATATTTCTTATGACTTTCAAACTACCCTGAATGGCGGTAAAATATATCCTGACCTACTTACGCACACGCAAAAAAGCAATAAATATAAAACTAAACGACAAATTCAGCCTAGACACATACCTGGTTGAAATGGCAGGCTCGGGAAATTCGGATCCATAAATATTTTT
>NW_008783031.1:0-251 GCF_000715545.1 Opisthorchis viverrini
TGCAAATTACGCAAAAATCTTTCTATTCAGACTAAAGACAAGTCCGGCTAATCGCTGTTCGAGACCTTCGTTGTCCCATATTTTGCGAATTCGTCAACTCACACGGGGTGCTGTGGGCAAGAATAGGGTCGGATTCGAACGGAGACCATCAAGATACTCGGAATCGTCTATAACATTACCGTGAGATTTTCGGAAGAGGAGGCCGTCGAGCTACATAAGGCTAAGTAGCCTTAGCCTCTTTCTTAAGCGAA
>NW_008783032.1:0-251 GCF_000715545.1 Opisthorchis viverrini
TCAAGGTGGCAGCTTTAGGTCGGGTTGTTAACATCAAATTATACACTTACTCATCATATAACCTTAACTGTAGATCCCATATTAGTGGTAATGTTGGATTCCTGTGCCCCGGGGTTTTGAGATTGTTTGGTACACACTGGTGGTGCCTGGCTTATCAACAGAAGTCAGCTCTGTAAGATTAGATTCGACAGTGAAAATTCAGCTCCTCCCCAACCGTAGTCGGAAAGACGCGAGCTGCTGACCATGTAAGC
>NW_008783033.1:0-251 GCF_000715545.1 Opisthorchis viverrini
TGGGTAATATCTTAATCAAAACAGCAAAAACACCGCAGGCAAAGCACCATGTTACGAGACCTAGGAAGAGATGACCTCATCACAAAAAATAAGACGAGTTAAATCTGCATAAAAAGGAAAAGCTAAGCAATCACAGATAAACTGGTGTACCAGAAAGAATATTCGATCTGCTTTACGACAATCCGATACAGCAGTTTTCTCCAAGGGGCAAGAAAATCCCAAGTACATCGGTACTTGAGGAAAATGTGCGT
>NW_008783034.1:0-251 GCF_000715545.1 Opisthorchis viverrini
TCGCGCACAAAGCTACGATCAACTTAACGTGAACTGAGGAATGGTGCACGTTCTTTCCACTTCCGACAATCATGCAAGATGGCTCCCTGATCCATCTACACCATCAGTGTGCACTATCACATTACGCCGGATCAGTGACATATTGCAGTACGCTCAGTTATCACTTGTGGAAAAAAATACGACGCGTGTGGTGAGACGTATAACTCAGTAGCACAGAAATTACTCATGCATCATTGTTGGCACATGCTCAC
>NW_008783035.1:0-251 GCF_000715545.1 Opisthorchis viverrini
TGCAGCGAATGTGATGGCCATCACATGGTTAGCACGGCCGAATTTTCCGTTTCATCAAAGTCGACGTAAGCCACGAACGGTCTTTGAAAAACCTGATTAGTGAGAAAGCGGTTTATGAGCTTCAGGATGTTCATTGTTTGGTGCATACTCTATTTTGTGGGCCTACTCAGTACCGTAATGATGCGTCCAAATCCGTAATCAAGATAGAGTGCCTTATCAAACTGTGATGAAGAGATTACAAATAAAAAGCA
>NW_008783036.1:0-251 GCF_000715545.1 Opisthorchis viverrini
CAACGGAGGTCACTCTCTTACTGAACTTAGGAAGACTAAACGTTACTCAGGATGATAGTAGAATTAACAGCTGGCGGCACTATATGGTGTTAGCTGTCGCTCTAAGATGAACTTTGCCATGCTTCTATCCATCTACTCTGCCAAACAGAATAGCGAGGAGAGATGTAGAACCAGTTCGTGTTAAAGCAGAATGGACACGCGTGGATGATGACGGTAGAAACTAAGTTGTATAGGCTTACTCTCATGGGTGA
>NW_008783037.1:0-250 GCF_000715545.1 Opisthorchis viverrini
ACGTTTCTCTTAAAAAATCTGATCTGAGGCTTATTTGACAGAGTTCTTTGCCTTACTGGTGAAAATCATTGTATCGAAACAGAATGTAGGTTCAACCCCGGTGAAAAGTTTTGAAAAACGCTCCATTATAGAACCTTAGAAATCTGAGATTGTTAAATGCTTGAATAGGTAATGAAAAGTATACCACTCACCTAGGGTTCTTCAGCCTCCTGTTTTTAGCCACTGTTCTCATTTCACAGCGCAACGCAGG
>NW_008783038.1:0-250 GCF_000715545.1 Opisthorchis viverrini
ATTTAGAAAACGCGTATTTGTTGCTCTGCAGGCACTGTAGTCCCCGAAAACACCAAGTACCATCAACCACGGTAGTACGTTGTTACTACTGGGGAAACAGCCCGCATCATTCCCAACCAACCAACGCATTGAACAGGTATACAATAAACTGACTTTGTTAAGGACCTATCATGCTAGCCGTACGCTTAGAACTGGTAGTTTGTCAGATATTAAGGGAACGAAACTCCAGACCAACTCACCGGATCTTCCG
>NW_008783039.1:0-250 GCF_000715545.1 Opisthorchis viverrini
ACAAAATTATCTCGACAACTCATAACATACGCGACGGGTTTAAAGTCGATTCAAGGACTTGTTTTATTCACTGAGCAAGGGAAGCTTTAAAAACAGGTTTTGGTACCCTCTGCAAATACAACTTGTTTGATCTTCAAACTGTCAGGCAGCCTATCTTATTTATGTATGCTATGGTAACCAGAAGACTAATGAACGTCACAGAAATTATTCACAAATATGCGGCTTCTTAAGTGGGAAAATGCTTGGGGTG
>NW_008783040.1:0-250 GCF_000715545.1 Opisthorchis viverrini
CCCGCCCTGTCAGCAACCGATGCGAGTCAGTCAGCTACCTCTTTTACCGTAATCCAAGAGTATACACGAGGTTCACGTGTGACTCAACTCACCACTCCACTTCTGTTACAGTAAAAGTGCTCGATCCGTAATATTCTGTTACCACGATATCCAAATCACCACGTGGTATTGTAACAGTGACTGAACACACACAAGTATCTCGGCAAACTAGTCGGACAGTCTCACTAACTATCAGTTAGAGAAATCCCAT
>NW_008783041.1:0-250 GCF_000715545.1 Opisthorchis viverrini
CGAAAACAGTTTTTAAGCATCCACTCTGGATATGAACTGGATGTAGACAAAATAAAATCACTCGAAAGTGGCGCGCTTTAGGTACATAAACGCCAAGCAACTCGAAGTAAGCACGACGGCTGAGGTACAGTCAGGTTTCTCAGAACTAGGCATAAGTAGTCGAAAAAGCAGAGATAGGTTCAAACCACGAACTTTTCAACTAGCAGTTCGTGTTTTAATCTCTGGGCCATCTCGATATAGACACTTTCCA
>NW_008783042.1:0-250 GCF_000715545.1 Opisthorchis viverrini
AGGGGTTCAGACCGGGAATTCAATTGGCTTATGCAGAGTCAACCACTTTTGAACAGGACACACGGTTATTGGATCAGAGTACGATATCGTCTGCAGCTGAATTATTTATTCTTTTGATCATCCTGAGTAGCAGCCGCAAAACTCACATTTAATTCATCACCCGATTTCTGCGGAAATAAATAGAAAGTTGAAAGTCCACAATATCTATTGACTTTACTTTTATGATGCGTACATACATCCATGTTTCTTT
>NW_008783043.1:0-250 GCF_000715545.1 Opisthorchis viverrini
GGAAAAAATTTTTCACCCATCAACAGAAGTTGGGCAAACTGCTCGATGAGGTAACACTTGCCCCATTGAAGCCACACCAAAGAATGGATCTTAAGGAACCGCCTGATTACGAGGTTGACATATTTGTTTGCGCTCGGCCAAGTTTACCGAAACACGCTTAAAAGGTAGGATATTTACAACAGGCATTCTATTCGTGGTTGGCTACGTCTATCGAAAGACAACCCGATCAGCTACATCCACACCGGTAAAC
>NW_008783044.1:0-250 GCF_000715545.1 Opisthorchis viverrini
TACGAAGTTTAAGGTCGTTGGACACACATTATTTCGCGGTTGATCCATTCAGACTGCTTGAACAAACGTAGATACCATAAACCAAGAATCCGGTCGTATAGGGTCACTGATGAGGCGTACGCGATACGAAGAACGCGTCAACCTAATTCTTCCTGAAATGACAACGTAATGCTTTTCGCTTCTAGAACGACAGCACGAATCATTAATAGTATGAATTTTTCGTATTTATGTATGAGAAACCAGTCTGTGA
>NW_008783045.1:0-250 GCF_000715545.1 Opisthorchis viverrini
CAGAATGCGGACGTACGGTGACATGCAAGACCTTGCACGGGAAAATATCTTGAGGCCTGCCTGCATATTTTTGAACAAGTATCTCGCACAAATGTCTGTAATGGTATTTTGTAAGACTCTTGTTTGGTGTAGGCCGATCGTAATGTGTACGTACAGTAACAGTTAACTAAGGAATATCTCTTGGTAATGTGTTCGAATATTGGTAGCTTGGATGTGTTTGTTTTAAGTTGATCAGGTGACTGTTGATCTG
>NW_008783046.1:0-250 GCF_000715545.1 Opisthorchis viverrini
CAAGACTAACGAAGTGAGAATTCCTGATTAAAGTACCGTTAAGATATAGCTGCTCAAATAGAGACATTGGTGCAACTTCGTGAGAACTTTGGTCTAAACAGCTGACAGTTGGACCATCCTTCAAGCGGCCACGTTCTCGATATATTTTTATAAAGTGTTGAAAAATGGAAAGAACTACGGACAACACAAATGCTAATTCAATTAAACCCATAAGGAGCACTGACACTGGGGGGTCCATTAGAGTCACTGT
>NW_008783047.1:0-250 GCF_000715545.1 Opisthorchis viverrini
TGCCTATTGCTCACAACCAAAGCTAGTTAGCTGAGTGTGATATTCCTTTCCAACCATGTTTAACCTGGATTGATTCATCTGAAGTCCTGCGTTAATGATCTGTGGTCCAATTCGTCCCTTTTTCCACTTACGAGTGACCTTCTATTGGCTATCTTCGACAGTATTTCACAAGATGAGTAGCGATAGACAGGCTTGCACAACACGTGTCCTGACTTTTTTAAACCGAGATGGCCACTCTTCACTAGGTTTC
>NW_008783048.1:0-250 GCF_000715545.1 Opisthorchis viverrini
CACCCGGTGCGCACTCCGCAAATCAAGAAGGTGCGTTCAGGGATGCAGGAATTTCACGGGCACCTTGGTCTCCCTAATTGTGGGATGAAACGGCCGATAATGAGGGAACTGTTTCGGTGGTGTGGAATTCCAGGACCGTAAGGTACGGGCAATTCGCGTGGTAACTGAAAGACGCGGATTCGGACGTTGGACGAACTCATTAGATTCGCCTTCTAGAGTCCTCCAGATGCTCCACCGTCAGATGTGAACG
>NW_008783049.1:0-250 GCF_000715545.1 Opisthorchis viverrini
TCCACTGCGGGATCATAGTGGTTTTCACAGCGGAAGTTACCACTTGCGAAGCATTCAACGCGGATGGATAGACTGACTCTTTATACTCGGTTTCCCTTGCTCCTTCTCGTATGGGAGCCGGTTGGTACAGGCATGCTGTGCATGCTGAAATTTCCGGGTAGCCGACGGTTCTAAGTACAATTGGAAATATCAGACTACACGCAGTTAATTGTCGGTTAAGAAATTTTCGGGAGATGTTTCTACAGACAAA
>NW_008783050.1:0-250 GCF_000715545.1 Opisthorchis viverrini
GTATTTCCGGAACGAGTTGCCATGTTCATGCCAATAATAAACAAAAACACTGGTATAAATGTGCGCAAAATATGCCACAGTATGTCGGAAAAACTTCCTACCTCTAGATTATCGAAAATGATGATGCATCAGCATCTATGCATCACTTGGATACACCAGTTGAAATCAACTCAAGATAGTTACCAGCATTCTTTTTGGATTATTTATGTACAAAGGCGGTAAAGCCTGTGTTAAAATCAAGCGATTTTTT
>NW_008783051.1:0-250 GCF_000715545.1 Opisthorchis viverrini
ACTACGAAATGAGTGTAGCAAGCTAGCACTAAGTCCCCTTTCTGTTGTTTGTTAATCATGTGGCTTTGGATCCGCTCGACGAACATGGCATTGGACTTTCATACATTTCGTTTTACCTGTCTCCGACGGCCTACAACCTCGGGGCGGTCAGCGGGAGTTATTGTGACGCTGCAGGCCCTCTTCAAAAATAGCGTATAAGCTCAGACCTCATTGTGTTTGCTGCTAAATCGACATCGTGAGTGCTGCTGTG
>NW_008783052.1:0-250 GCF_000715545.1 Opisthorchis viverrini
TGATCTGATATTTTCTGAACGCAACACACCACTCACAAGTCTGTTGACAGCTCTCTGACAGCCCACTACCGTCCTCTGTTAGGGTTATCAGGTAGACACAGTCCCCCAAGTTTCCCTCAATCTTGTGTTCCACTTGAACCCAACTTTGACAGATTTTGACAAATAGTTTCATTTGCACACGAATTTGGTTCCGATTGAAATTTATTGTGTTATACGGGGGCTTGGTGGCTCAGTGGTTGGAGCGCGAATT
>NW_008783053.1:0-250 GCF_000715545.1 Opisthorchis viverrini
AACGCGTTGTACCAGCGTTTCCGATTAACCACAGCTGCTTAGCCAGTATTTTCGCCATCCGACTTATAGCAATAGTACGGGAACTAGTAAGTTCGCAAAATCTGTCAAATCTTGTTGGAGCATGCGCCAAACTGAGTTTGGGATGGAGTGGTGAAAACACGTCGTTATAAAACCAGAAAATTGTGGTTTAAGCCGTGTTAGGGTTGAAGACAGGTGGGAGTAGTGGCCTGGGAAAATAATCATTAGAGAT
>NW_008783054.1:0-250 GCF_000715545.1 Opisthorchis viverrini
TCAACCGGACTAGGTATAATAAGAAACCAGTGTGTCGCAAAATACTTACAAAGGCTATAGTGAGCAAACCGGACATGATGAAAATTGCTAGTTAGGTTTTATAAGAAATGGCCTTGGAATCAAGTGCCTGAATACCGGTCGATCTAAACAACCGAACATCACGCCGATTGGACGGGCATAAGGTGAACCGGCTACAGTAGGTGCCCTGATTGGTCAGCGTCCGCCAATCACGATCGAGCGTTTATACCTC
>NW_008783055.1:0-250 GCF_000715545.1 Opisthorchis viverrini
ACTTGTCATCCTCAATCAATAACGAACTATTAACTCAATAATTCATCTTCATATTAATGTCGTGGTGAGTACTGCTCAGATGCTATAGGCAACGTACATTACTATGCACAACATTACTCTCGTTTGTACAGTACTCCTCAGAATTAGTAAGGTTATTTTTCTAAGTCCACAGACGGAGGAAGCGCTGGACTCAAGTTTCGTTCTTACTAGGGGGCTACTAGTGTAACGGTGGTTGCTACTGATAAGGCAT
>NW_008783056.1:0-250 GCF_000715545.1 Opisthorchis viverrini
AAAAACCTCTCTCACATAACTCTCCAACTTACAAGGAATATCTGTTTGAACGAAATTCCATTCACCTCATCAGCTCGCCCCATCCGAGTTTTGTTGACAACCGTTGATTTTGAATTAATCGATGGGTTGAAGTGAAAAGGGATTGTTTTGTAGTGAACCTTATTAACCTGGTTAATATAAATCGAATCAAACTTCATCGAAGCTGAATTCGCTCACACGAACAAATTGTTTTATACCAAACTGATTAGGG
>NW_008783057.1:0-250 GCF_000715545.1 Opisthorchis viverrini
AAAAAACATTATTTTGGTAGTACGTTTACCCCTAAATAAAATGACGAATTAGAGAGGCCGAGTGGCAAACCACAGAGGGGTTGAGACTGTTCGCAGATGATTAGCCATGCAACGGTTTCGAGGAAAGCCAGTATCTTCAGACAACTTGTAGATAATTTATTATAATTATTGTCCTTCACCGTCGAGGCGGAAAGCCTTTGCTACTATGAAACTTATGTCACAGGGATTTAATGCAACTTAGCGTGAAAAA
>NW_008783058.1:0-250 GCF_000715545.1 Opisthorchis viverrini
GACAAAAATGAGAAATACTTTGGGCGTCAACCATTCTCATACGCGTGTGCATCTGGGCCTCCCTCTGTATGGCGTTCGTTGAACCAGGTGCCTTGTTGACCCTGAGGCGATAATGTGACGTTGGAATGTGGAACACGTGATTTTAGTTCAATAAACATACCAGCTGTGCTCGAGTTGTCAGGTGTCTTCCAGCAGTCACATGTCATGTTTGGACAAGATTACGGATGTGCTGAGTTGCATTCGCTTGTTT
>NW_008783059.1:0-250 GCF_000715545.1 Opisthorchis viverrini
CCCCATTTGTTTCGGTTTTGCCCCTACGCCGCCTTTCTTGTTTTTGCCATGTGCTTAAACTGCCCTTTGACTTTGTCACCGCACGTCCTTTTTAGACCAACACGTGGGTTTCTGCATCTTGTCTCGAGTCTATCTGGACTTTGAGGTCCACTTGGAAATCAGCAATTTCTAAAGCGGTGTATGGAAATTGGCTCAGTCCCACGATTTAAGTACCTCATTTATCTATAAAACTTTATTTGAACGATTTGGC
>NW_008783060.1:0-250 GCF_000715545.1 Opisthorchis viverrini
TTGTTCTGCAAGTTGGCACTGCATAGAAGCAGCCTGTGGTCAGCCACTGTCCGCACTACCGAATTCAATCCGAAAAGTCCAGTCCCATCTATCTGATTAAGTCTCAGATGCACCAAGCCTGCCCATTGTGGATTCAGATTTCTAACGACCACAACAAAACCTGAACTTTTAGCTCATTGCAACAGGACACTAAAGGCGTCATAAAACATGTCTTCAATGGTGTTAGAGTTACGGGCCGACAAACAGACAG
>NW_008783061.1:0-250 GCF_000715545.1 Opisthorchis viverrini
CAACATCTCAACTCTCTGTCCCATTTAGTAGACCGAGGAGATCTGTCAAACAAAGAAGGCCCACGTACCAGTCCTTCAGGTAAATCGGTCTGTCTAAAGTTTGTCAAAAAGGTGAGGAGGACACTGGTTCCTCACCTCTTACCATTGGCTGATTAGCTGAAAGCTAATTTTTTGTCAGGCTCGGCAATTAGTTTG
Source organism: Opisthorchis viverrini (assembly GCF_000715545.1). Classification (NCBI taxonomy): domain Eukaryota; kingdom Metazoa; phylum Platyhelminthes; class Trematoda; order Opisthorchiida; family Opisthorchiidae; genus Opisthorchis; species Opisthorchis viverrini. The sequence continues at coordinate 196 of NW_008783061.1, forward strand.
CAGATGTCTTGCCACCAATTGAAGTAACCTAAACGATGCTCAAGTAGAACATAAG
>NW_008783062.1:0-250 GCF_000715545.1 Opisthorchis viverrini
TGCCTAATCGGCTGGCTGGAGCGCGCCCATTCACCTCTATCGGAGAAAAGGCGAAAAGGTCATCTTGATGATTACGTATCTACTTCCGGAATGCGCGCGACCTTCTTCCTGAGGAGTGTTCATTTGGCCGTTGACGTCCTGAAATCAGAGGAAGATATAAGTTAAGCTATCGAAATATCACCATAAGACTGGTGGCCGACAGACTGGAGCGAGTACCTACCCTAAAATGTGAGCACTACAGCTGCTATGA
>NW_008783063.1:0-250 GCF_000715545.1 Opisthorchis viverrini
TCACATGCACTAACCAAAGCCAAGATGAGTTTACTAAATCCTGATTTTTGCATTCTGCAATACAGAGCAGTAATCCAGAACATGTAAGGTCGACAGTCGACTTAACACACTGGAGTGGATTTTCGTTCGCACTACAACAGTTGGATATTTCGTTCAGTGTTCGGTGAAGCGCCCTACGGGTTATTTGACTAGTGTTTCAATGAACACTACCCGTTCTGGAAACTCCGTCCACAAAATGCAGGCATTTTTT
>NW_008783064.1:0-250 GCF_000715545.1 Opisthorchis viverrini
GGCAGCTAAGCACCGGAAGGGTGCTACAGTTCGGCGTTTTCTTCTGGTAACTACTTTTCAAAGGTGCATGTTGATAAGCAACCAGTTAACCCTCGTTGGATAACTGGTTGATTACTGTCGCACAGGATATTTTGTGGGTTGAAATTGAGCCTGATTAACGCACCGTCTCGAGTCAAACTCAGACTCGGCGTTATCATACTCACTAGACTTCCCAGGTTTAAGTTTACGGTGACCAGGAGACTGGAGCCCT
>NW_008783065.1:0-250 GCF_000715545.1 Opisthorchis viverrini
TCACGAATATTAAGGTGGATGTTCGCGTCAACGAGCCCTCGGTGAGTGTTTCTTGGGAGTACGCTTACAACTGCACATCACCCGAGTTCCGGATGGTCTTGCACGGAAGGGATAACTCTGTCATCAAATCTGTCTCCACCTGCCATTCAAAGAACGTTCTTTCTGACCTACCGGTGTGCACGCCCTAGGTGATTGCTGTAACGCCTGGTGTTCCAGATTACATGGGTTCTATGACAACACGCAGGCCGAC
>NW_008783066.1:0-250 GCF_000715545.1 Opisthorchis viverrini
GAATTTGGTGTTGGTCCTACAAGTATGACTGTTAAATTTTCAATAAGATTTCATAAAAGGCTATCTTAAGCTACCGTGCTTTCGGTTGTAGCATAGTGGGCGGAACCGACACAACAGCGGCAATACCGTTTGCAAGACACAACATAAAAATACAAGCTATAATTCTTCCTAAAGAAGTGAGGTAGCGAACACCCACAGAATACAAGACTACTGATGGGAACATTGCATTATTGGGCGTGTTAATTACAAG
>NW_008783067.1:0-250 GCF_000715545.1 Opisthorchis viverrini
TGGAGGAAAACTGAATGTTTGCTACAGTTGTGATGGTGGCAACAGGCGGTCAAACGAGACAAGATAAACATGGATCTGTACTCACCAATCCAGTCGTCAAAGTCAAGCTAAGATCCCCAATATACTACCTGAGACAACAGAGTTCGATGTAATTAGGCAGAGAGCCGGTGTGGTAAGGAAACCAAACGCGTAAGGTCTGACGGAGGTGGAATTTCTGAGACGGTGGACTAGATTTTCTGTAGGTTATCAG
>NW_008783068.1:0-250 GCF_000715545.1 Opisthorchis viverrini
TCAGTCCGTTTAATTTGCGCAAGGACTTGGAAGCAGTGGCGATCTTATCGTGCTGCCTGCTTATTCTGCTCACCAACCAAACTGTTCATCCATCAGTACTTTTGAGAGATCGATATCTCAGTGAAGATTAAGCCTTGTGGTAAGCCAAATATAACGTATGCTGAACACAATAAGAACAAATAATTTACTAGCTGTGACGCATTTCTTTGCTTTAGCTGGACGCTTTCCGCAACCACAGAATAATTTTTCA
>NW_008783069.1:0-250 GCF_000715545.1 Opisthorchis viverrini
CAGAAAACATCTACTCATGAAAGCACTTGCTTAGGTATTTGGGGCTTTGCTCTCAGAACTAACACCAGTGGTTGCTACTGACGCTACAGCCTTAGAAATCACCAGGCCAGGCACCGACCAAGTTCTGAAGATACATAATCTAGCCATTGTGACGCGAAATTCTTTCCAACCCTAACCCTATCTGGAGACGTCATCAGGTAGGTTTCCAGTGCATTTGCACTTCATCACTTCGAGTACAGCCTTCTAGAGT
>NW_008783070.1:0-250 GCF_000715545.1 Opisthorchis viverrini
GCATTTCATTTTTCGCTTCTATTTCAACCGTCAGATATGTAACAACCTATGACGAGATTCTGAAAACATTAATTTTCGCTGCTGATGTTGACAACGAACGATGGTCTTGTTTTTCAAATTCAAACCTGTTTTCGACTCCGTTGGTCGAAGAAACTCCAAACGGTGTCTTCTCTAACATTTATCGCCTTATAAAGGCTCTATACAACTCCTCGCGTACGGTAAATTTTTCCGTGAAGTTACCGCATCCAAT
>NW_008783071.1:0-250 GCF_000715545.1 Opisthorchis viverrini
TCCAGAGTCATGACCGGGAGGACTAGGAGGCTGAAAGTAGGTTGAAAGCGGTCCTGACGCAGGCAGGCCTGTGGAAAGGTCGTAGTATCCACCTTGTGTTGCAACTATGCCACTTTGTGGTGCATGTATTCCGTCCCCGGAAGTCACCATGGTGTTCTCGATGTCTTCAGAGGGTTGATGCGCCCCACTGCTAACCACTCCATGAGTGATGGGAGTTGCGCCGGCCGCACTGGAGAGAATAAGCGTGCCC
>NW_008783072.1:0-250 GCF_000715545.1 Opisthorchis viverrini
CCGAGGGATCTTCATTCTGATTCTGCTCACGGCTCCATCCGAAAACACGAAGGTTTTCACCGCGAGTTTGTTTGTTAGAATATACCTGATAGGAATTTTACTGGAACGTAAATTGGGGAGCAATTTGACTGAAGTAATTTTGGTGTGGCTTATCAGGTGTGTCGGTAGCGAACCATTGAGCATAACCGTTCATGACGGACGACTATCAACATTCAAACTTGGCACATTTGAATAGAACCTTTGATAAACA
>NW_008783073.1:0-250 GCF_000715545.1 Opisthorchis viverrini
ATCTTTGTGACACGAGTTTGGCAGTCGGTTGAGTGCTCAGATGAGAAAGTGCTAGGAAGTGGTCAAAAACGTGGCATCCTATATCTTCCCGGAACTGAATATCTTAGGCGTGCCGTAGATATGTTACATACGATAACATACTAGAGTTGATAAGCGGTAGTTTGACAAATTTGAGGGACAAAAGGCTGGAAAAGTTTGAGAATTCGGGTTCCAGTTGCTGAGCCGAGGCAACGGATTTAGGTCGGTGGGA
>NW_008783074.1:0-250 GCF_000715545.1 Opisthorchis viverrini
TTAGAGATGTCAATATTTGGTCTATAGAGATGGATGCATTTTTGGAAGTTTTATACAAATTCATGTCTGAGTATCTAATTCTCTCCCACTGGCGTGAAGTGTTCCCCTACTCCTTGTCACGAATATGGGTGAAGTTAACAAAATACCCTACTACAGTCCGATTCACTAGTTCCCTAACACTCCTCAATGTGGTGCCTTCCCGACATGTGCGCCACAAGTTCCGTTAAGCAGCCTGGGCATTGACCTCACG
>NW_008783075.1:0-250 GCF_000715545.1 Opisthorchis viverrini
GAGGTCGATCATTATTGATTTTCACTTCGCTTATCACGGTTGTAAGAACTTCATCAGTCACCAGTTGATCGCCATGTAACGATTTCAGTATCCTCCGAGTAGATCATATCGTTTTTCGCAGATGCCTCTCCTGTGGCTGGTCTTTGTTGGAGTAAAGATCCAATCACATCCTCGCTGTAGCAAAGCTTTAGACACTATTCTGGTGTTTCTGTTATGGATTCTGTTTGAGCTCAGCTTCAGTGCCACGAAA
>NW_008783076.1:0-250 GCF_000715545.1 Opisthorchis viverrini
CATTACAAAGAAAGCACTCGATAATTTGGCCCAAACATCGGTTTACAACTGGAACTGAATGCTAGTTGAATAGGCTTCAACAATGCGTACAAGACAAGAATTACAGTGGTTACCACTTCAGTCTAAATAGCCCTCAATGTAGATTTGCAGGCGAAATTTCCGAGGTGACTCGGTAGGAAGTCTCAAGCGTACCGATAGAAAAATCAACGTTGAATTCACGTCAGGGAAAAGTGTACGGAGTTGGCGAATA
>NW_008783077.1:0-250 GCF_000715545.1 Opisthorchis viverrini
TCGTTTTCTGAACGTTTAAATAAGAGTATTTTCGGGACTAAGTTAACCGTACGCAAAGGAGAGTGTGTATTCATTTGTTAGCAATATATGCACATTTCTGCCTGCATGTTATCGTGCAGCACATGGTCAACTGCTGCCTGGCTTTCTGTCTTTCTGTCTTTATAGCTGTATATCTTCCTGTCCGTTGTGCACCTTCGCATTATGACGCCTAGCAGAACTGCCTCATTTAGATGGATATCATATCAGTGAA
>NW_008783078.1:0-250 GCF_000715545.1 Opisthorchis viverrini
GAGGACCGGGAAACTGTGTAGGTCAGACGTGTAACAGTTGACCAATCCGGTGCGAGTGTCACATGGACGATGCCCCCGTTTAGCTAAACACGTCACCACCGTCACACCACAGTGGTGGATTACACCTTCTTCAGCACATGGATGTCTAACAAGTACTCGGACCGGATGGAATCCAATCGCCTCTAGCAACATCATGCACCATGTCACCATACATGGGTATCGTTCCAGATGACTGGAAAGTGGTTGCCAT
>NW_008783079.1:0-250 GCF_000715545.1 Opisthorchis viverrini
CCCTCACTTGATTGATCTGGTTTCGATGACCAATTGCTCTTTCACCCTAGGCAATACTTTCCTTTTAGTCTAGGATTGAATGCCCATAAAAGTGATTGGCTAGTTTGAACTGTGTGCACGTAGGAGTCTGAATCAAAGGTGATGAGTAGGACTCCTTTACTTCTTTTACTCCTTTACTTTACTCCTTTACCTCATCACTTTCAAAGTATGAAAATACCCCGGTAATATGAGTACATTTTACATTATAGTA
>NW_008783080.1:0-250 GCF_000715545.1 Opisthorchis viverrini
TACTGTTATCATCATACGTGTTGTTTGATCAACACGTGGGTTCTGCTCTTTTTAACAACGTTGCCTTGAGTCGGTGTGGACTTTGGCATAAGGTTAGGAAAACGTATTTTCCAAACCGGTGTTTGTAGAGGCATGTGCAGTCCCACTAGTTGACTGATTGCTTGCTCGTGATTTACTATTTCCGTGATATTATTATCTATTATTTTTCTCAGTGCTTTTTAACAGCATGATGATATAACATAGAGCTAAG
>NW_008783081.1:0-250 GCF_000715545.1 Opisthorchis viverrini
TAAACCGCGTTTATTCACTAAAACTGTGGACAGCAAACATTCGAGTCCGGTATCTAGAAATATTTTCTGCTTGGCAAAGTGTGACCTTATGGACATCAGTGTCGGTCCCCTTCGCTACGGCTGACAATGTTATCAAATAAAAGCTGGTGATCAAGCCACATGACATATCCCAGGCACACTATCTCAATCAGCTACGACGTGATAAAACTTCACTCTGGAGATCAGATCGAGAATAACTCCATCAGAGCTG
>NW_008783082.1:0-250 GCF_000715545.1 Opisthorchis viverrini
GCGCGGGGTTGCTAACACCAAACATTTTATCAGCACCTTATATGGACTCAATTGCGAACAGGATTTCCGGGTCTATGATGGTAACGCAATCGCTTCCTAACACCCACACGAATGAGTATGGTAGAGTCTAAGAATTTTGCCGAAGAATATCAATGTGCTATTGATCAGATGGGATACTGTCTAGTCTGTCTTTAAACTCCAAATTGCGTAAACCGCGCCCAACTGATGTCCCTCAAGATGTGTTGAACCA
>NW_008783083.1:0-250 GCF_000715545.1 Opisthorchis viverrini
TATTCGACATATGGCGATACATGTATATTCATCTTTCAAATTTACGGCTGCTGAGTTGTCTGAGAAAGTGCGTCGCCTTCACAGATTCCCCACGCACTCCGCCTACGATGCAAGGTTATCTTGGACTGAGATTTGATTCCAGTCCTAACACCAAGTACCATGTACTAGACTGAAACCGAAAACCTCCAGTTCTGATTTGATGGCGTCGGTAGAAATTACCACCAGATCCTCCGAAAAGATAAAAACATCA
>NW_008783084.1:0-250 GCF_000715545.1 Opisthorchis viverrini
TTCTGAATGCGCCATGAAAGATGAATCGATGGACAGCGAATAAGCCACTTTTACATGTATCGCACGGGTCTGTAAGCATGTGAAGATGCAGCCATACCACTCCCTCACAATACGACCTTCGCGAGTTTGAAGGGTTCCGAAGTAGTCGACACTTGTCGCTGCCAAGGGGCATTCCGGTCTTACTCGGACAAACGGAAGATCCGCCATTAGTTGTTCGGCTAGGACAGCTGACCTCACTCTGCATCCCATG
>NW_008783085.1:0-250 GCF_000715545.1 Opisthorchis viverrini
TACTTCTGCTGATGAGTTTTTCCACTGTTTCGCATCCCCGAAAGTTGTCGCAGGCGACATCGGAAAATCATTGTCCGCTAGTGCTTCCGTAGCGTGCATACTACATTGTGCCGAACAAACTCCTCTCATTTGTTACATCTGGGGACTATAAAACACACAGGCGTTATTCACCTTTTTAGCTGGATATTCTGTAGATGTTATCTCATTACTAAATAATACCGCGGAACGCCAACTTATGCTAGATTTTGAT
>NW_008783086.1:0-250 GCF_000715545.1 Opisthorchis viverrini
AAGCACCATAAGTTGCACTGAAAAGCTCTGGATATTATTATTAACAACGTACTCTCCAGGTACTCGGAGCAATACAAATTACTCACGATAGATTCCAAACCCATACGTACCCTCATCGTAATTTGATGCAATTGTTGTTACAGGAAATTACATTACTGCTGCTAGAGCGCGTTGATTGTGTGAGCTTTACAAATAGAACAAAAACATATGTGATGTCTTCCAGTTAGAATACAGAGTTCAAGCAAACCAA
>NW_008783087.1:0-250 GCF_000715545.1 Opisthorchis viverrini
GGAGCGCATCGCAGCATTGTAAACTTGACAACTGATGGATAGGCTTGTCACGTCTACGCCACAGGCGATGCAATTTCACAGAAGCTGTTCCGGCCAAACCAATCCGAATGGAAACGTCATCTTTCGTGAGATAAACGAGACTGAAACAACTGTTCAGGTCTACTACCACAATCCGTTCATCCGCAAGTGTGAGGCTAGGTTTCGAGCCAACCCAGCTTCGCAGCAGCAGTTTACACTTTGCAGGTGTGAA
>NW_008783088.1:0-250 GCF_000715545.1 Opisthorchis viverrini
CATTTCTCTCATTCAAACAAAGCGATAAGGCGGCCGTGTCTGCAATCCAGGACCAAAAATAAGGTAGTGTCAAAATGGCTGTAGAAAGCATTCATGTTTGTCATACTGCGGCCCAAAATAGCAGGCAGCAAAAGGTAGTCACCATTTCTAACTACGGTTCGGCGACACTGCACAATCTCAAAAACAGTAATCAATATTCAGGTCGATTGCAACGGGTGTGGGCATATGCGAGCACGATGGACCTTCGTCG
>NW_008783089.1:0-250 GCF_000715545.1 Opisthorchis viverrini
CGAACCATGCTTCTCAGTCATGCTGCGCATTTGAAGCTCGAAAACCATACCTACGCCTGCTTTCGGCAAGTGGCTAAGTCAGTGAAAGCCTGACCCGAAAATTTGACAAGGCCAGTGGAGTGAGTGGCCATCTATCTCATCAGATAGCACTTGAAGTACAAAATTCGTCAACACTCAACCTGCATTTGTTTATCAGTTTATCTGCTCCTGTGAAGGTCAGACAGCGGCGTGTTTGTCCACACTGACGTCC
>NW_008783090.1:0-250 GCF_000715545.1 Opisthorchis viverrini
TACAGCTTAAAAATACTTTTGGTATACGTCCCACAGTTATAACAGACCACGCCGAGACTTGGCTAACCAAATCAAGTGTTGTCTCGTTCCAATAAGTTTCAAATAGCTCCTACATTGCCGATATCTCTTAGTTGGTATCCTTCAAACAAATTATTCTGTGACAGTCGTCTTCTTCTGCGTGTCACCGATATGACTGCAAACCCATTCAAATTTGCAGATGTGGAATGGACACTGCACCCCGAGTACTCAT
>NW_008783091.1:0-250 GCF_000715545.1 Opisthorchis viverrini
GAAATATGGTCTTGGAGCCTCGGTCAACATTATTTCCTACCCCAGGACAACATTGTGCTGATGTTGCAACAAGCACTAACTGTCAAATTAACTTGATGCTGATGGAGATTCATATGTAATTCACCTGAATACCTCGATCAAATGAATGCGCTACACAAGAATTTTCAAGTAACGTTCAGTAGAAAACAAGTTTGATAGAGATTTGGGGACTAGGTCAACCTTGTGAATCTGGTAGAACGCCTTCTACAGA
>NW_008783092.1:0-250 GCF_000715545.1 Opisthorchis viverrini
TGTTGGTCCTTCAATGACGAATGCGTTTTTTCTCTTGCACATCTTATTCATTACGAGAGCGAGTCCGTTAGCATTTGCTGTTTATTGATCTTATTCGCCTGCTTTAATCTATCTAGCCATCTTTCTCCTTCTAGGGTATCTGCCGGATGTTGACATTCTCTTGAATGATAATTTCCCATGAGTACTTCTTCAAAGCGCATAGCTAGTTGTTTTGCTAACATTCCTGCGATGTAGTTGTTTATGGAGTGTT
>NW_008783093.1:0-250 GCF_000715545.1 Opisthorchis viverrini
GATTAAACTGCTTTCATTCACCAGCTGTAACATGACTGGGATGACAAGTTGTCGTGATCGCTAGGTAGCAGACTGAAAGAAGTATCAAATATCTGTTAGCTATGACATTCGTCCGCTTGCCACTTAATGAAAGCACTGATGCTACGGTACTGAAAGGGTAACTAAGCCTAAAGAGAAGCAGTCGAGTTGTAGTGGTTTTGACTCGAAGACAGTAATCTGGAGCCTGAATCACACAGTCACCTCGGTTGTA
>NW_008783094.1:0-250 GCF_000715545.1 Opisthorchis viverrini
GATTTTCAGAGGGATCTACCGGGAAACTAGACAGCTGTTCGTGTATGCAGTGCTAGATCGAAATGCGACCACTTTGATGGACACAACCCAGGTCTGCATCGCTGCCGGCTCAGTCATCATCTCCGATGTGTGCGCATCATACCAAAGCATTGAAACGATGATTGACAACAATCACACTCATTAAACGGTTAATTGTACCAAAGACTTTGTGCATCCAACACCTGGAGCTCACATACAAACCATCGAATCT
>NW_008783095.1:0-250 GCF_000715545.1 Opisthorchis viverrini
AGACATTCTTGTTACACAAATCCATCGTTTCACCTTCCGACGACCATCTTGATGATATGATGAATACGAGTTCGCCAAGCTAACCGTCTTTTGCGAACTGTCAAATTCATAATCGGCAAACTTCTTTTCCGTGGAGCTCCACTGAAACTCGTGCCATGTGTGCTTGCCGTCGTCTGGGCGCCGTAATTCTATTGGTTGTCGCAACTAACTCCTGCGTCCTGCTACTCCACGGGGCACTGGAGATAAATTC
>NW_008783096.1:0-250 GCF_000715545.1 Opisthorchis viverrini
GTTCCATTTCCTTAGATTTCTGTGTCCACCAGGCTTCACACTTAGGATACAGGCTGAGTTTCACTTGAGTTTTGGTATCTCGTCAGGTTGAATTATGTTGCGGACCAACAGAAACTTTCTTCGACAGTCGAGCAGTGTCATTGCTCTGCCTGATATCCAAGGCTTCGGTCAGCTCAGTTCAGTGAGGCTATCAGTTGGAAGGTACCAAGGGTACGTTAGTTCCAACTGCTACAATTTAGGACACCGGAAA
>NW_008783097.1:0-250 GCF_000715545.1 Opisthorchis viverrini
AAAGGGTTTCGTTATGACTGCAGTCAAGCCCGTAGCCCTGACGTCATTGGATCGTTGCAAATAGCTCGTTCACTTTGCACCCTCCACAGGCTATCAAAAGAGCGTTTCGTCAAAGGCAGTGATACAACTGTGTCAGGTGTTCATTTCAAAAACTACGCAACGCTCCTTAATAAAATCATGTGCCGGAGCTGTGAAGTCGGGCTCTTGGCGAGCCGACCAACAGACGGGGAACCATCTTTCAGATAGTCCA
>NW_008783098.1:0-250 GCF_000715545.1 Opisthorchis viverrini
CTTTGTCTCTCTAGTGAGGAATTCCGAAGGCGGTGCAAACAGAAGCGAGTTTGGTTCACATTCCCTACTCATTTAGGTCTGACCCGGCCTCAAACTTGTAGAACCTTTTGTGTTTATTTATACAATATCTATGAGTATTTTCACCTGTTTACACGTCTGTCGAAATGCTCACCTGAAAATTTCTCTGCAATAATGAGTAAAGAGGAACCTCATGTCTTGCCTTGTCTCGTCTAGCTTTTTCGTTTCTTGT
>NW_008783099.1:0-250 GCF_000715545.1 Opisthorchis viverrini
ATTACACAATCGTGCGAAAACGACTGGTAGCCAATGTGCAGAGCGTTCACTCCACAAGCCTCGACGCAGTTCAATAGAAACCCACAAGAGTCTTGTGGAAAAATAAGTCCAAGTAATGTTTTGTTAGTCCGGAGCATCTGAGCCCCTATGGGACCCATTAGAGTTTGCCAATGGAGAGCACACTAACCGGGGTTGAAAGCCACAAACTATCGTCTATAACCCTGCTGACAGCCCATGCGTTCCAAATTCG
>NW_008783100.1:0-250 GCF_000715545.1 Opisthorchis viverrini
AATCGCGAACTGCGTGACAGACTCCATTGCTATGAATCACGTCCTTGCAAATGCCTGGTTTCCGGCATGGGTTTGGACAGAATAGGTCAGGTTTCTGGAACAGGTTGTCACACATGGAACACAGCCTCATGTTCGTTTGTCTGATACCATGAAATAAACACAAACAAACCATTTCGCCAAACAAGCCTAGTTCCGCAATAGCTAAGTAGCTATTCGAACGAGTCGCATCAACATAGACCAACCAGCTTCA
>NW_008783101.1:0-250 GCF_000715545.1 Opisthorchis viverrini
GTATCGGTGCGTTGCAGAAGAATAATTCTTAATCAGAAATTACGTTGGGGAAACGATCTCAAGGCCCCAGCATTCACTAGAAAGAAACGAATGAGAAGGTAAACGGCAAATGGTATCAATTCAACTACACTTTCATCACTACTGAAATCACCAAGGAAATATAAGGAAAATGTATAGGACCACAGATCTCACATGACATACGAATCGATGCCAGAGGCTTCGCCATCAGCACTGTGAATCATTTGAGTTT
>NW_008783102.1:0-250 GCF_000715545.1 Opisthorchis viverrini
TGTGCCAGTGACATTGAAGTGAACAAATAATAAAACATAAGATGTAATGTCATGCAAAAACCCTTAGTCAGTCAAATGGCGTTGACCGTGAAATTTTCAAGAGTAGCGAAAACTTGACTCTGTGAACATGCATCTACTGTCCACTCGTCTACTTCCAAAGAATTTGACAATCTAGTTGACTGTGTATGCGTTGAACTCCGAAGAAGGTTGATCGTAATACCTGTAGGATACGATAAAAATGGAATGAGGA
>NW_008783103.1:0-250 GCF_000715545.1 Opisthorchis viverrini
ATGTCGTACCAAGTGAAACATGAAGCGGCGTTTGCGCAGCACATTCAGTCGAAGAACATAAAAAGCGAGGGCTTCACTTGAGTCTCTCGTAATAACCAAATTCATTGGCAAGTGAGTGTATTCGTCGCAATCAGTCAAATAAGGGTTCATTTTGAACATAAGGTTGAACTGCACCTACCTTGTAAGAACCAAGAAGAGCGAAACCGCTCAAGGGCCATCAAAGCACCCTTGTGAATAGTTTCCTTTATGA
>NW_008783104.1:0-250 GCF_000715545.1 Opisthorchis viverrini
AGCACGTGAAATAGACGCATGATGGGTGTGGTTGCCAAACCAAACTATGCTGGTGGTCCGTCCACAATGGGTGTATACTCAGTTCGCCCGATGAGTTTACAATCACAACCCAATGCACTCAGCCACAAGCAAACATCCACCCCCTAGAAATAACAAAACATGCTGGATATCTGATGATGGCAATCAAAACCGAACAAGAAAACACTGTGATCGACAGAGATTAGCGTAACGACGTGAGTGGAATACATTC
>NW_008783105.1:0-250 GCF_000715545.1 Opisthorchis viverrini
ACCTCATGAAGAGGGTCAAAACATTCAGCGCCCCTTTCTGAATGAAAAAGGGTGCGCTCGGTGGGTGTGCAATGGAGCGTGACTTCAGTTTTAATGAGGTTCATCTGGCCTACCATCCATTCTTCATGTATTGATTCGAGTACGTTAATTCGCTTCACAATCAGTACCTTCGGTCACCTACGTCTACCTGTCACACTGACAGAACTTGTTTAGCCTACATCTCAACAGATTTTCATACCTAATGCGTACG
>NW_008783106.1:0-250 GCF_000715545.1 Opisthorchis viverrini
TAGCAGAAAATGCCCTATTACAACTACACTATGTGCCAAAAAGTGGTGATTTGGACTTGATCTAGGTCCAACTGGACCAGCTGCACATAGCCTTTTAATGTGAAAGAACAGTTCACCATCGGAGATTATAATATCACATCTTCATTGCGATGACCGACTATCAAATATGAATTAATAAAAAATAGCATGCCTACTTAGGATGTTCCTCCTGGAGGGTAAATTAATGGTTTCGAAATGCGTTTCCTGTCCT
>NW_008783107.1:0-250 GCF_000715545.1 Opisthorchis viverrini
AGGGACCACATCAGATGATCAAGTATTTGATGGCACCTCAAGTAGCATCTTCTGAGATCAGTGTAAAGCCACTCTTCTTCTGAGCCACTTACAGGATGGTAGTAATGTGTGGATTGAAATTTAGTCCTGCCTTCTTGCACTACAATCGATTTCAATTGGACTCACGCAGGCGGCCATTTTCATGCAATTAAATAAAACAGGTACCAGTGAAAGGAAGAAGTGCTTCGCTGCAGAGTCATTTAGTGGTAAA
>NW_008783108.1:0-250 GCF_000715545.1 Opisthorchis viverrini
CGTAGCAAAGAATATGCCAACATTTGGCCGCCCTTCCTTATCCTTGAGGACTCAATCGGTTGAGGTAAACCCCATGGATTTCTGGTCAAAATTATTATGCCAACGTACCAGTCTAACCGGCTTCCATAGCTTATAGCATGCAAGAAATGGTTTTATGCCTGCAACAACAAATTAGCAGAATATTTTTCTGGAGGGTAGGAGGGCGGACAAACATATGTCGCCTGGCAGATAATGGTAAACATAAACAACC
>NW_008783109.1:0-250 GCF_000715545.1 Opisthorchis viverrini
CGCTTGCTCCAGAAATGTCATGGTATACCAATAATCTGGGTTTTCTAAATGCTTACCTTTAAACGCAGCCGGATGGACTGAAAGTGGTCTCAACAGCAAAAAGCATTTAAATGGGTTAGGTCCTAGATACTCTCGCTTTTTTCAACGCACATTTTCCCTACCCCCTTTGATTACCTAGGCCATTCATTATTTGTGATTGATACTGACAAACGAAACTTTTTAAATAGAGCAGCTTTAATATAGATTTTTT
>NW_008783110.1:0-250 GCF_000715545.1 Opisthorchis viverrini
TGGGTAGATTTCCTGCTTCCACGGTCGCCGAGTTCGCAATTCTGTGCCCCTTCTATCGGCTGGGGCTAGTGCACTCGGCCAAATCCACTGTACAGTCAAATTAGTTGTCTATTCCTTGAGTGCATCGGTGGGCAATCTGCAAGCTGTACAACATTTTTGCGTGCTTTCCTACTGCAGTCTGCAGTTATACTCATATAGGTTGCACACGTTTAAGACCAGTTTTGCTAATTGTCGTTACTGTTACTCTTGG
>NW_008783111.1:0-250 GCF_000715545.1 Opisthorchis viverrini
TCAGAAGTGAGACAGTAATGCCCTACTCCGCCCTCGGGCCAGACTGGCTCCTACAGCCAAGTAGACCAAACTTTCGAGTCATCGGCTCCGTGTAGGGTCACCCGAGAAAACCCTAGCAACCGATGTCTCGCGGTTCAGACTTTCACGTCAGAGGCTAGTGGCTGAGTCCCCGAACAAAACCCTGCATCTTCCCTCTGCCTTGTGGGTCAGACATTTGTATAAGGGGCTAAAGGCGGGATACCTCAACCAA
>NW_008783112.1:0-250 GCF_000715545.1 Opisthorchis viverrini
TTAATTGGAGAAAGCACTCACATACGAAGCGGGTTTCTGAATCGAGGAACATGATTTTGTTTGACCCGTTGTCATTAGGACTCAAGAATTCCATTTTAAATTGAGGGATACTGGAGGCTTGGGGTGCTTAGAGTGTCACGGTTACGAAAAACTGATCTACTGGGTCTAATTGCTTGGCCTTCTTGGCGATGCTGGAGAAGCTAAATATATATTGCTGCGTCTATAAGCTGTTTTATTCGCACACACACAC
>NW_008783113.1:0-250 GCF_000715545.1 Opisthorchis viverrini
GACGGACACCACCTTGTGTACGGAAACTTGTAGAGAGCTCTCCATATCCTCTCGCACCTCTGGAACTCTCTTCACAAATTTTAGGGACATTCCTTCGTGGACAAGCGTGTGAAGCAGAACACTGCACAACCGGGTCGTATGTGCTCAGGAAACCCACCGTCTCCAGCCATCCATAGGGGTGGTATAGGCAGACCCATCCTGGAAACAGGTCGTATCGACAGTCAGTTCAATTTATCAGTTATAAACCGTG
>NW_008783114.1:0-250 GCF_000715545.1 Opisthorchis viverrini
GAAACACCAGCTTTTGGTAGTCTGCAGTTGGTGGTATCCGAGGCTAGAACAAGTTGTCCCATCTGAGTAGACAGTGTAAACAATGCAGTTTTTTGTCGTGGAGAAAATATTCCACTTCATGATTACCCAACCACTCACAATCATCTAGAACATGTGCTCTGTCTGACCACCAGCTGCGAGTTGTTTTATTTGTGAGGCTGACAAATTGCGACTGACAAAACTTCCGAATATACACTCATTTGCAAACTAA
>NW_008783115.1:0-250 GCF_000715545.1 Opisthorchis viverrini
CTGACGAGATGCAATTTATACCTCTTTTTCTGCAGCAAACAACAGTACATATCTAATAGGATTAGTTTCGGGTGACCAATTGTTATTGTCGAATAAACCGCAACTAGCGTCCCCCATTACTTAATTATGCTAACAACTTAAAGTCATCACTGTTGACTGATTTGCTATTCGCAAATGAAGGGATGTTCTACGGGCGAATTTAGCTGTTGATTTGATGAGCGGCCATTCTGTATGTCAAAGGGTTCCCTGG
>NW_008783116.1:0-250 GCF_000715545.1 Opisthorchis viverrini
CTACGATATTCGAGATATCTAACTTTGCTAACCTGCCAGTAAGAAACATCTAAGCTAAGCTTAGCTCCGACCCTTATCAAGCGAGTTATAAAGTACCTCAGGAATCCTAAATGCAGGCAGCACATACACAGTTCGCGGTTGCATAACAGAGCCAGACAGCTGAGTGTGGTGGTCTCCTTCCGTTCGGTTTGTCATTCACATTCTCCCTCACCTTATCATCAAGGCACTTTCATGAACCGAAATGGACCAA
>NW_008783117.1:0-250 GCF_000715545.1 Opisthorchis viverrini
GGTATGATCCCTAAAATTTATGGCTGAATAAGATACTACCGCAAGGAAATCAGCTCAACCTAAGGCCTATTTATATGTGCTGTTATATGGTGGTCCCTTTGAAGAAGGTGCCTTCAAAGGGAGGTGGCATTTAAGTACCAGTTCTATGAGGGAATTAAAACTGCTTATGTGACAAAGATAAGCATTCTTGAAGCTTTATAAGGACAGCCTGTCCGACAAAGTGCGTCAGTTGCATACATTCTTAGTTTCT
>NW_008783118.1:0-250 GCF_000715545.1 Opisthorchis viverrini
AACGAGAGATTCAGGTTACATCCTTTTGCACATAAATGAGTAGACGGGAAGCGGATATAATGCGTTTACTCCTATGAAAACCCGCATGCTTCTACGGGATTTCTGATGACCAACCAAATAATACGCCGTACCATTGCACAAATTTCATGACGGCGAACAAAGAAACGTTTTTTTACATAGTTACACGATGTGCTCCACTACTTTTTGAATTTTTGAACTCCGCAAAACCAGCAGCCAGCAAGGATATCAA
>NW_008783119.1:0-250 GCF_000715545.1 Opisthorchis viverrini
GCTCTCTCGTTCACTGTCGAAGCTTATTAACAATCATAACCACACAGGATATCTTGTAAGTGAGAATGATCATCTCGCAAGAGACCAGTTATATAGACCAACCTGCATTTGATCACCCCTGGAATGACCTCCATTGTTAGCACAAAAGTGTCACCCACATTCTGTACACTGGCCCTCTTGTTCGCAACTCAGAACTGTATTCATTATGCTCCTGAGTGATTCACACGGCCTTCCACATATGTCCCTGAAA
>NW_008783120.1:0-250 GCF_000715545.1 Opisthorchis viverrini
GCGACTTATTAGGATATGACCCATTAAGGCCGAAGGTGAGGGCATCTTACTACAGCGGTACATCTGGAAAAATACCAGGCCCCGAGTTTGCCTTTAGCAAAGCTGGCTTTTCAGATAAACCAGCGGGTGTCGTTTGCTCTGAAACACGAGATTACATTTGGTCGACGTACAAACAAGGTGAGGCACTAGGTCGACATATTAGGAGTGAAAGGTCACATCCTTGATAGTGATAATGATAATGATAATGTTT
>NW_008783121.1:0-250 GCF_000715545.1 Opisthorchis viverrini
GTTTATCGGTCGTTGAAAAAAACTTACTCGCTTAGGGGAAACTAAAAGGAAAATAAGTGAAAAGAACATGGGAATTGGGGTAGGGCACGGGGCCGGGGTAAGGTTAAGATCACAGCTGGCAGTCCGAATCAGCATCTACGGGACATACGAAAACGGTTACTTTAGTTTCGTCACCGAACGCTAACATTTGGCTATTTGGACTGCACTCAGATATGCTTGCTCATTGATGGATACGGGTAACAGTGCCTTG
>NW_008783122.1:0-250 GCF_000715545.1 Opisthorchis viverrini
TGACTGGTGTATCGCATTCTCATCTACCGACGGCGCGAATAATTCAAGCTGACACAAGGATTTAGTGGAACCACTGAAGTGACCCGGACACATCAGGAGAGCTTCGGTAATATTATCCCTTAGAACACTTTTCAAAATGTTTCCAAAACTTGCAATATGTTACCGGCTTAGATGTGCAGTAGATTAACATATCTCTCAGCAAAGTTAGGAAGGAATGGACAATCCTTTATTTGAGTAGCGTACGCCATGA
>NW_008783123.1:0-250 GCF_000715545.1 Opisthorchis viverrini
AATTATACACACGACATAGCAGAATATATGTAGCGGGTAATAAAATACAGTTCATCAAATTGCTTTTAAAACGAAACTGGGTATCTCAGTAATTAAGGCATATATATTCATGAAACAGCTTGCTGGAAACTTTAATCGAATCATTAAACAGTACTTTATGGTAAATTTTATGTAAGTTCGGATTAGATTCGTTGCCCTCTAATGCAACAGCATTCATTTCTTAAGGCCTCAAAACTTTGGCTTTTGGCAT
>NW_008783124.1:0-250 GCF_000715545.1 Opisthorchis viverrini
GCACAACTTCCGCAATTTGGAGAGCAATGAAGCAGCGATCAGAGTTTGTTCTTCATGGTTAATCGTCCTGACTCCTACTTGACGGATTTACACCCAACTAACGACAGGTCACTTGCAAATGGAATCCACTTGTGTGTATTTTGGAGAGGGTAGACAGGCCACGGATAAAAATGAGTACCATCAGTGAGTATATTCTCCAGAAAAGCTCACGAAATCTTTTCGCTTTATATCCAAACCTGTACAGTCGACG
>NW_008783125.1:0-250 GCF_000715545.1 Opisthorchis viverrini
AGTTCCTCATATGTTCTAATTACTGCAATAAAACCTCTTTGTGGTTTTCACTAAATTACCTGAAATCTCTTTGTCACCCAATAATGCTACGGAATACAAATTGACGTCTAGCGGAAATTTGTATTAAGCATTTGGTGACGATTCTTGGGTTTGGGGGCATAGTGCAGCGGCAATATTCAAAACGGTACGGAGTTACCCCACGTGAGCTGTAAACTTGAGTGCCATGTCCACTGATCCAATCATCATCATC
>NW_008783126.1:0-250 GCF_000715545.1 Opisthorchis viverrini
CTAAATTTACCTACCCATTTCTACATTGAAGTTTAGACCGCGGAATAGAACAGAAAATCCTGCACTACTGTCAATGAGATATAACATTTGTAAGGCTGAAGAGAGAATGTAGAAATGGAATGTACTTACCCTTCTCTTCATTGGGCGATAAAACGTGAAGAGGAACACAAATTCTCACAACATTCACGATTAGATGTGATATTTTTTTCAAAATTGAGGAAACCCCTAATATAATAGGATGTAGTTTGAT
>NW_008783127.1:0-250 GCF_000715545.1 Opisthorchis viverrini
GTTTCATTGAGGTTTAGCAGAGTGGACCAATTCGGCGAAGAGAAAATTAGAGGATGTGGACACATTTTGCAATGTCAAATTAACTTGGACTCTTGAAACTCCTACGAGTTTTAAGGTGCATATATTGCACTCGAGTTTCATTGAGATTTACCGGAATATAACCTCCAAATTATGGCAAACGGTACGTTCTCATGTTTTAATTGCTCTATTTTCCCTGTTTTTGTTCGTAACATGGATCTAAATTGCTCTT
>NW_008783128.1:0-250 GCF_000715545.1 Opisthorchis viverrini
TTCTTACCAATCCTAAAGGATGAAATATTTCAAAGTATGAACCTTACAAAGTGTGACCCTGCGGAGTGGAAAAGATAAACTTTCGAGGCATCTTACGGTTTAGCAGATCTTGCTGAAGTAAAAGCACTTCTGTCTGTCTCTTGTTTATTGGCCAAGGAATTCGGCATGGTAGATGGGACTTGACGCTGCCGAGATTTCGGCGCCTACTAGATGCCCATTCGAAGGAATAAAAAACGATCTTTTTCGGAAA
>NW_008783129.1:0-250 GCF_000715545.1 Opisthorchis viverrini
GGTTAGACTGGTTGAAAGGGGCACAATTTTGTTGCTGGAACAATGGGTGTTGCAAGACAAGATACCGAAAGCTCTCACTTGGTTTCTTCATCTCTGAAGTCGATTCGAAAGACGTGAAAGGGTGTAGGCGCACTGGGCTGTCGGTTTATGTTGAAAACATTGATGACTACACAGAGAGGATTCATTGAATGAAATCGTCCGAGCTTCAAACCTCCATGGGTGGCCCTTATCAAGGAACACACGACCGACA
>NW_008783130.1:0-250 GCF_000715545.1 Opisthorchis viverrini
GCTAGTGATCGTGGTATTGGCGCAGTCCTTAGACAGAGGAATGGAGTTATCCAATGTGCTCACAAATAGTCGACCCCGAGGAAGATTGTATAGCAATCGTCTGCGCCCTAGATAATAGGAGTCCATATCTTTTTGGGCTATGATTTCATGTCAAAACGGATTCCAAATCCCTGGATTGGAAGAGGACCACCAGAGTCCCTAAAAGAAAAGGTCTCACACTGGGCACTCCGAATGCAAGCGTACAACATCA
>NW_008783131.1:0-250 GCF_000715545.1 Opisthorchis viverrini
CCTCCGCAACATCATATAATTCCTTCAGAATAATCCACAAATCCCCATCACCGAAAGGAGTTTGGCTACGGGATATTCATCCTGGTCTTTGTCACGGCGCCAAACGTAAGGAGGAAAGCCGTTTGCCGCAAAGTTGTTTATCAACAAACACCAATGAACGGTTAAAACTATTGGACAAAAATGTAGACACGTCATATGCGCGCCGCATTTTTAAACCTGAACATAATCTCACATCTTCAACCTTGAAGGA
>NW_008783132.1:0-250 GCF_000715545.1 Opisthorchis viverrini
ACAAGCCTCACAGGATGTTGACGCTGTTCGGGCTCGCGAAAGCTGTTGCTGCATCAACTGTCCTGGATTATGCAGGGTTACACTAGCAAACGTGCGACACTGTCCCAGACATACCGACAAGGACGTCACGTGAAATCAGGAATTTTCTCAACCTTAGGTGAATTCGATTGCTAATCTATCTGTCACCTTCGCGTGGTCCTATTTGTCAGGACCGTCTTGGGGTTTGACCACCGGTAACCTATGGAAGCCA
>NW_008783133.1:0-250 GCF_000715545.1 Opisthorchis viverrini
TTTTTTTGACCATATACATTTGGGGATGGTCACATACGTCTTTGACGCCATGCAGATGTCACACTGCCCTTCGATATGCACTAACTCAATCCTTTTTCGCCAGAGTACTAACGAGGTATCAGATTAGCGTTCCCCACGAACAGATTCATATTAAGCAAGCGTCTTAGAAATAGATGTATTTAAGCCAAAACAGGATGTAGATGTGGATGTTGCGGCTAGGGGTAGCAAATCTGCTTCAGAATGTTTCTTG
>NW_008783134.1:0-250 GCF_000715545.1 Opisthorchis viverrini
ATAATGATGAGGTTGCTATCGACGTATCTTCCGCATTACTACTTCGATAGAGTCAGTAGCAACGAAGCTTTCGTTTTTTCAACTCAAGTTCCTTAAAATACGAAACAGTTAACACAGGTTGGTGTAACCAACGAATGTATCGAAACCGCGGACTTGTCTACCTCCGTCGCGGTGACGGATATTGACAATTTGGATTATCCGGGGTGATCAAGAATAACCACGACTCATTCGTGTTATGAAAGATAGAGCT
>NW_008783135.1:0-250 GCF_000715545.1 Opisthorchis viverrini
TTCAGTGGCTGGATCTTCAGGACTGACGTTAGACTCTGTGAATGCAAAGCGAATGCTGCTCTTTCCGGGCTCGCCACTTCTACTGCTGGATTCCGGAAAATGAACACAAAAAATCTTTTCAGCCCAGTCGCCTGGGCATGACCGTTTCTACCAGACAGTTATCAATAAGTCAGACAAACTCTGATTTTGCCCCTTGTCTATACAGGTGATTCACGTCCAGTGACTGAAGAAGGCGAAGAACATATTAACA
>NW_008783136.1:0-250 GCF_000715545.1 Opisthorchis viverrini
ACAGCTTATATCCGGAGGTAACAGCGCGCAGATTTAGGGTCGGCGCAGCGATACAGGTGTTCCCGAAGCAACTGCTTACAAGTAACTTCAAAAAGTGGGTGCGTCATTTATGATTGCTTGGAGGATAGTTGGACAGTATCCTTCAATCACAAGCCTCGCACATTGTGGTTGGAGAGTAACGTCGGCAAGTGATATCTGATTGCCCGTTAACCACACAGCTGATCAACGATTCGTGGCCGTGTCTACTGAC
>NW_008783137.1:0-250 GCF_000715545.1 Opisthorchis viverrini
CCTACAGTCGTTTCGTCAACGTCCGAGACGAACTAAATGCGCATCTGGGTGGGTAAACCCTGCCTTCTTGCTTGCGCTTATATAGGTCGGAAAAATTATCTTTGAACTCACACCTGATTGGCTGGTCATAATCGACATAACCCGAAGTCCCATTGGTTCGTTTGGTATTAGTACTGTTTCGTGGCCTGTGTTCGGTTTGTCCCTTGAATGCTGCCCCGCTATTTATCCTTTCGTGTTCTGATTGGTTATT
>NW_008783138.1:0-250 GCF_000715545.1 Opisthorchis viverrini
GAACTCACGATTGGCGGATATATATATAAGAATAGTCCAAAGTAACTATTCGCGTTCGTCAAACGAAGTATGAAGGCTGGAAATGAATTCCCCTCACTCAATTTTACGAATGTGAACAGCTCACTCGAGAACGATGGCGATGAGTTAAACCGACTCGCCACCCGCAACTCATCAGTCCACGGCAACGACAGTTCAGTATCAAGTGGACGGGCCGAATGACCTAGAAGATCCTGAATTTCATCATGACCCC
>NW_008783139.1:0-250 GCF_000715545.1 Opisthorchis viverrini
TTCTAGGGAGAAAACAGTTGTGCAGATCGATGACCAGCTGTTGCTGACAAAAGCATTAGTATTTCGAATATTTTCGAAAAAAGATTACCAATACTACAATCGTTTGGTCTACTTTTGTTCTACCGAGTTTGGAATGAAAATCCAGTGCTTGGAATCCATGACTGTTGTGAAGATGACTCTGAGGATGAGCATTTTTTTGCGGCATTAGAGGTCAATTTTTCTGGAACGGGAACCCGAAACTCGAAGAACA
>NW_008783140.1:0-250 GCF_000715545.1 Opisthorchis viverrini
ATAAAAACGCTAGATTGAGTATACAATAACGGAGGTCGGATGGGAAAATTCATTAATAAACGTTCTCCTTAAAAAGTTTGTGGTTTGTCCTGGTCAATGAATAAATAAACCGATCCTGATTACCCACAGGTCTTCCTCTGAACAATTATCCCATATGATAAACTCTGAAGATAGTCTGAAAAATTTTGATATCAGAGTAAGCACATGGAACCCGTGATGACCGCTGTAAGCGGGAGCGAAATCAGAAGAG
>NW_008783141.1:0-250 GCF_000715545.1 Opisthorchis viverrini
ACAACTGGGAATCTGACCTGCGGAGGACGCATCCAGACCATTGTATCCGAAGTTGCTTGATTACTTGAGAATCACACAGAATACCATGAAGACGTCATTTCACACAGGCATTTAACACTCGGTCGACCCGTGTTTCTGGTGTTGGCACTAATAGGGACACAACTCAAGTGTGCGGACAGCTTAGCCACAGGACAGCTTTAGTCAGTGTTCGTCAGTATGGACCTAACATCTGCATCGCACATGTGGCGAA
>NW_008783142.1:0-250 GCF_000715545.1 Opisthorchis viverrini
GAAATTTAACGCTGCCTAGAAAGCATCGTTACGTCAAGAGTATATTTGACTAGGACGTTGCCTTCTTTGCCGGTTCTTCTGAGTATCATGTTTGCTTGACAATTAGAATGGCAAAACCGAATCTTGTGTTTATTTTAGCGAAAGATGATTTGTTAGTTCAAACGTCCTCTTGAAAGAGAATTCTTTTTACGAAGGACCTGAACTTCAGCAAATAGAAAGCAACGGATGTGTGAGAATTCTTGTATAAGTT
>NW_008783143.1:0-250 GCF_000715545.1 Opisthorchis viverrini
GATTCGGCAGCGATAGAAGATGCGAATTCATCTTCAGTTCGCCCCACAAAATCAGTTATTATTTTATCACCGAAAACCGCTGGTATTCGGCTATCTGCAATGTGCTAACTTATCTGACGAGGTAAAACCCGAAGAAACAAATATTTCAGCCTGTTTATGCTCCACCATCGCGGCCCGCAAGTCGGCCTACCGAGAAAATGCGGCAGCTTTAGTCTGGTGTGTTTATTTGCACACACACCAGATAGAATCT
>NW_008783144.1:0-250 GCF_000715545.1 Opisthorchis viverrini
GTTGCTGATTTTCACAAAACTAAGGAACAGTCATTAGAATTATGTCGCCTGAAATGATGACGCGGAGTTTACTGTGGCTGTCTGCGTTTAATTTGTGAGTAGGTTCGAGTGACACTGTCTGCCACAAAATACGCAGCAACAAGAAGAGAGATTTAACCGCAAATCAGCAGTTGCGGTGATCCTGCCACTGCTTAGAAACAGTGGATCGCATCTTTCAAGTGTCAACTCTTCGTTTTGTTAGTGTGATGTT
>NW_008783145.1:0-250 GCF_000715545.1 Opisthorchis viverrini
TTGAGTGTCGTACGTTCGAACCTTATTTTCTCTCAAAATATTTGCAACTGACGACAAGCATACTGATTGTTCCATACCCACAATGAATAAAATTTCGTCAGAAAATTATTCGGAATACCTTACATAAAATTCTGAATTATGGTCACGATCATTCGTTGCGTAGCATTTTGGAGTTGCGCAAATGCCCGTATAACTGCATTTGAATATTACAACACCCATATTCCGTCAGTAATTTGGATAAAACATAAAA
>NW_008783146.1:0-250 GCF_000715545.1 Opisthorchis viverrini
CACCACCACCACCACCAACTCCTTTGTCCTTTCAAATGTACAACATTCACCCATCTGTCTTCCTTGCACTGTCGGTCCAAAATTGTTTTAGTCGACAGTCGACAGTGTGACCAGGGTGCAATCCGCTTGATAGTGACCTGGATAACTTGACCAGTGATTGCGTTTCTACCTAATACTTTAAACTAACGTCTATCGACAACTCTTCCAATGTTTTTGCACAAATTCGATCCAGTACTGAACCGGCAATCCT
>NW_008783147.1:0-250 GCF_000715545.1 Opisthorchis viverrini
TTGGTAGCTTAGACATGAAAACTTAGTTGCACGACACTCCTCGCTTAATACCAGACCGAACGAAAATTAGGCCAGTATAAAAGCCACAATAATCCGAAGCTCAGGCAACGTGAGTATATCAAACAGATATGCAGTCCGTCCGCAAGTGTCCTAGACTGTCGTCAAAATGTCCGGTGGTATAGTCATGCACTTAGTGGGGCTGCGGAGCCAAATCAATGAAACACCTAGTGACTAAAGAACCACAGTGTTC
>NW_008783148.1:0-250 GCF_000715545.1 Opisthorchis viverrini
AAAACTCGGTTGACTACAAACCACCAATAATTGGTTGAGCAAGCGCATTATTTTGCAATAACGGGCCGACTGTAACGCTAAACACTACAACTGATTCACCGCATGGAGTGAATTTCGTTGACGTGTCTCACTATCTGAGACTTATTGAAGGTTTATTTGCTTGCTTTTGTGCCAAGCCTTAAATTTTTGACCACTAAAATGTAGTCTTATTTCTTTAGAAAGATCAATATTCAACCAACAGTATTTGAAT
>NW_008783149.1:0-250 GCF_000715545.1 Opisthorchis viverrini
GATGGTTCCAGCATCCCTCTAGTTTCCGGCAGCCAATCTGTCGGGTCTGATCAGAAATGATCAGGAAAATAGAACATGAAAATGCTAAAGTGTACCAAATAGCAAGTATGCGATTAAATTTAACCGTGAGTGACTGTTTAGACAATCAATATCAGAGCGTAATAGTCGACTCAGGGTGTCCTCAAACAGAGCTCTGCCCACTACACTGATAAACACATGTCAAAAACAACAACAAGCTACGAACTTAGAC
>NW_008783150.1:0-250 GCF_000715545.1 Opisthorchis viverrini
TGCCGCGTGGAATGCTACACGATCTAAACGTGACGTCGTGCCCTTGTCACGCGGCATAGATAACAACGTCTTCTAAAGAAATATTTATTTTCCCGGTGTGGCCAAGTTAGTTTCCAAAAGAGCGCATTTCGTGCACTAGGGCTTGTTGGTATCTAATTTGTTCGATTTCTCAGATTACACGCCCACGCTTACATGCCGCCATCATGTGATAAGCGAGTAAAATTATTGAATGATGGTATCTATGGTACCG
>NW_008783151.1:0-250 GCF_000715545.1 Opisthorchis viverrini
TACGTGTTCACTATGCTTCCATTTCCGCGTGTTTCTTGTTTTGCTTTCCTATCCGTGCGAGCGCAAGCCAATAAGCTTCAAGACCAGTTTAAAATTTCTGCCAAATAACAGCGGCCCTAATGACACCGTGTTCATCTTTACACTGGCCATGGTGGGATTTCTTTCATTACCTTCCAAATGAATATGTAATTTTTGTTAATCTTGGTAACCGCGGTTTTAGTACGCAGTTTTTTAGTTGGAAGCTAAATGG
>NW_008783152.1:0-250 GCF_000715545.1 Opisthorchis viverrini
CGGATTCAGTTCAAAATATATCCACATTAGCCGTATGGCAAAAAGAATAATTTGGCGTGAATATTTGTGTGTGCACTCCAAGAAATAGCTGGGGGTTATTCCAAAAAAGACCCCATTTATTGGATGAAAGAAGGCAGTCAGCAACCTAAAAGATTTCTGAATTCACCTAGGTTAAAAATGTTGACTGGAGAGGCGACAGAAGCAATATGCAATATTAAGTGTATTATAACGGTGGTATTCCCCATCCGAT
>NW_008783153.1:0-250 GCF_000715545.1 Opisthorchis viverrini
AAAAAATTAGTCCACATATGATTTGAATTACATTTGTAAACGTGTAACAGTAGATATTGAATGAAAAAATGAGCCGATATTAGTCGCCGAAGCGACTATGTGAATGCATACAACAAACAGCTTGAGCAATAAATTGCACATGGAGTTACAAGTGTATCCCGATGCGCAATCCGATTTAGTCCAATTTAAAAAGTTGGATGAAACCAAATAGACAATTATTTGTATCAAAAACAAATTACTTAATTGTGAC
>NW_008783154.1:0-250 GCF_000715545.1 Opisthorchis viverrini
GAAAATCATCCTGTTGAGATACTAAGAAACATTTGTATCGGTGTTTGCTCTGATTTTCAACCACGTTTTTTGCACACTAATCAACGTGGCAGTTCGGCGATTATAAAAAACCATCATTGAGCTTCCATCTGCTCAACCTGGGCTAATCTTTCAATCAGATCACCAAGCAGTTGTAAGTTGGGTTCCATAAATCACGGACTGAGTCGACCGGGAATATTGACCTATCAAAGAATTGAGCTACCCGTGATGG
>NW_008783155.1:0-250 GCF_000715545.1 Opisthorchis viverrini
GTGATTCGCTTGTGAAGTGACTCCATATGAAAAAAGTGAGTCTTTTCATGTCGACTTTGTTCTGCAATATGTATCTCCTTCAATTTCATTGGAAATAGTCAGCGGAGTGCAACTCCCGGTTGTGCGTGGAGGCTGGAGCTGGTAGCCTCCCGGCTAGCAGTTGAAGGTTACAATGTTGGGTACTGGGCAGCCAATAGTCACTATGTTTAACCCACACCTGAACGGGATATAGCCTACTTCCACAAAAGAA
>NW_008783156.1:0-250 GCF_000715545.1 Opisthorchis viverrini
TCTCTTCTGCACCGTTATCTAAACACCAATATCCAGCCTAGTCAGTTTAGTTTCGTTAGCTGAAGTTATCCACATTCCTTCCAATGAACTACCACCAACAGTAAAGATATTTCTGTTCCCGTCAGCAAGGTAGTTACCACCCCTTAATTTTTGTCGACTGATGTGCTGTTCGAACTAGCTGTGTCAGAATGTAACGAACAAAGGCAGTCTTTGAGGTGAGCGTCATTATGACTTTATTCAACAGACTGTT
>NW_008783157.1:0-250 GCF_000715545.1 Opisthorchis viverrini
AGTTCTAAAGTCATCAGGGGTGACGTCAGTTCTGCTAGGTTTATTCAGCTTGAGTTTCCAAAAGAACGTAACCAGATCTGGATACATCACCTGGGACAAACCGACTTCAACACCTAGCTAATTGTAACTTGGTTTGCAATGGTGAAACTGTTTTAGTTAGCTGTGGATCGTTCGCATACTGAAATCATCCATTCCTGGTAAGATCACCTCAAACTACCAATGACATGTTTTCGTCTGGAAAGAACTTTTT
>NW_008783158.1:0-250 GCF_000715545.1 Opisthorchis viverrini
GACTCTTCAACACGCAAAGCTCCATGGCCAAGACTGTCGTGCAAGCACAATATCGTTAGGACAGACAAAAGACGGCGCTATAGACGAGCACATTAGGAGTTTAGAACACTGGATACCTTTTATCCGTTGAGTAGTACAGCAAGAAAACAAAGGCTGTGGGATACCGACACACTTTCCGCTGAAAAGCGCGTACAAAAATGCAGCGGCTTCGGTTGTCATAGTTCCATTCGTGAAAAGTGTGAATCGATGA
>NW_008783159.1:0-250 GCF_000715545.1 Opisthorchis viverrini
GATTAAACTGCTTTCATTCACCAGCTGTACCATGACTGGGATGATAAGTTGCCGTGATCGCTAGGTAGCGGACTGAAAGAAGTACCAAATATCGGTTAGTTATGACATCCATCCGCTTGCTACTTAATGAAAGCACTGATGCTACGGTAATGAAAGGTTAACTAAGCCTAAAGAGAAGCAGTCGAGATGTAGTGGTTTTGACTCGAAGACAGTAATTTTGCGCCTGAATCACACAGTCACCTCGGTTGTA
>NW_008783160.1:0-250 GCF_000715545.1 Opisthorchis viverrini
TTTTTTAAGAAACTATGCACCACTATCAAAAATAACGCTGACCGTTTAACTTAACGAGGAAATCAACCAGGCTGCTGCATGCAATTATCCAAACCAAATTGATTGGTTTCAGAAGGTGATCAACCCAAAAATACCACCTGCTATTTTCTTTGGTCAATTACTCTTTCATCTTAAGCCTTGTTCAACTGCAATACTTCAAAATAACTCATTTTTCAAAGTAAGCGCAACCGATTGCGGCAATTTAGGTTGT
>NW_008783161.1:0-250 GCF_000715545.1 Opisthorchis viverrini
GCTACATGTGAGTGCTCACGATTTTACCGGACATCTGGCTAGTCAATTGGCAATGGTTGATAATACTGGTGACCGGGAATGAACGGTGACAAATCCTACTCTGTGGTGTTCGACGCCTAATTTCTACGGCCGAATTGTCTTTGACCCCGATTGACTGCGTGGATGCTGAAGATTCTGTCCATGCGTGGCTTGTGTGGAAAACTCATCGTTCACTCGCGCTCAAGGCAGAAGCTCGAACATCTGTCTATCT
>NW_008783162.1:0-250 GCF_000715545.1 Opisthorchis viverrini
ATATTCAGAAATTAGCACCATAAGTTTCTAATTTGTATGGCAGGCTGTTTTTAAAAGACATCAACCTCAATCAGATTAGTGTCTACCAGTGTTCATCAATGACACTTCAGAAAATGCACGCTTAACGAAAAAAGAGGGCTGATGCTTCTTTTTCATAAAAGCTTGATACATATATGCAAATAAAAGCTAATGAGGTGCAAATCTAATTGTTCACTGAATAACTTGTGATTGTACGTGATAGAAAAAACCA
>NW_008783163.1:0-250 GCF_000715545.1 Opisthorchis viverrini
TTTCTCTGAATGGCGAAAAGTGTGTCCATATATCATTCAAAGGAGACTCGGAGAACGACCATGTCGTTCATGGTGAGAGTGGACCAGGAAACATTACAGGGATAGATGCCGAGAAAATTGGCTATATCGCTCTTTCCTAACAGGTCCTCCTCACCGCAACATGAGGGGTTGGCTCAAGAGACATTCGCTGTTCTACGGACGATACATCGCACCTCCTTTGTTACTCGCTTTAATATCCAAATACTCTATG
>NW_008783164.1:0-250 GCF_000715545.1 Opisthorchis viverrini
CAGGGTTAGATAAACATACTGAACAGCTAGCGAGTAGTGTGCGGTTGCAGCAGGTGCCTTTGCCCAGTTTCCCGAATCCCGAAATAATTGCCTCAACAGCAATCAACCCGATCCACTACTGCCAAAGCCTCGACTGCCAAGTCTGCCGCTCATTTTATTCGAATCCTCAAATTCCATAAACAAAAGCGTTCGGCCATGAGGCAAACACCGCTGGCAGGGACGCGTCGTTAGCCAGCACTACAAAAGGGAA
>NW_008783165.1:0-250 GCF_000715545.1 Opisthorchis viverrini
GAAAATCCGAAATCGGTTTTCATCATCACAGTGTTTCTCTTATGCCCGGAAAGTGGTTTAACGACAACAGCTATTGCTGAGACACTAAAAGCTGGATCACTCTGACACTGCTCATTCTAGGAAGTTTCTTCAAACATATGGGAGACATATAAGACTAGTCACGTAATAGGCGATGTTATAGCAAGGAGTTTTTGGGAAAATGGATCATTCCTATCGGCTATGATTACGCTCGGAAGTTGTGCTGGAGAGT
>NW_008783166.1:0-250 GCF_000715545.1 Opisthorchis viverrini
TGTGCTGAGTGGAGGCGACCGAGAGGTGGCAACGAAGTAAACTGAGTAGGGTCAATAACTGCCGTCTATCTGGATAGGGATCATGGGACTCAAGTCATCAACGGTTAATGATACTGACAGACCGACTCAATCACACTGTCAGTGGCATTCCTACATCAACACCCTCACTACGTGGCTACCCAGTTTCTGATTCCCCCACATCAACATACTAACTGACCATGGCTTCGTTTTCAACACTAGGCTACATCTT
>NW_008783167.1:0-250 GCF_000715545.1 Opisthorchis viverrini
CAGATGTTCCTGCAAGTTTATGTCTACTTCTTGCGGCCGACTCTGTATCCTGGATTTCCAATGCTAGTCCCCTCGAAATGGATGTAGGCGTTGCCAATCAGTGGTCGTTGGACTGGCGCCTTCCTCCGAATGTTGAAAGGTGTATTCATATGTCGTTTGTTGTGGATTCAACGCATGCCTTTTTTATGCATGGTGAAAATGGACCAAAAAACTTCATGAATATATATGCCAAAAAGGATTTGGGCATTTG
>NW_008783168.1:0-250 GCF_000715545.1 Opisthorchis viverrini
CTCATGCCTCTAAGAATATTCAAACATTCCAGCGTGGTAAATTTATGCATCAGTATTAAGAACGGGAAATTCAAAGCAGCGAATTTGATTAATTTGCCTGGTCACTACGGCGATTAGTTCGCATCACTATTATATAAAAATGTTTTGTATAATTAACACAAAGTACAAATTGTCCCTCATGGCATTCCTCCTACGTTCTCATAATCAACATTTTGCCAGGCTACAAATGCAAGCGGCCACATACCGGGTG
>NW_008783169.1:0-250 GCF_000715545.1 Opisthorchis viverrini
GCGTCTCAAGATGTTGCTACTGGACGCCTGGAATTATACCACATCAATAGAATGGCAGGATCTTAGAGGGCAACATTCGGCAGTTAAGGCAGGTCAAGGAGGCCAGAGTGCCGAAGGCCTCAAACTATCGTACACTGTCGCCCAGCGATGCAGTGCCAAAAGCGACCGAATTCGCTACTGGACTAATAACGTGACTGGTATGGAAACTGCATTAAATATCAGGTAGCTATGCGAAGCTTTCTCGGATAAG
>NW_008783170.1:0-250 GCF_000715545.1 Opisthorchis viverrini
GTAGTGTTTCATTGCTATTTCCGAATCATAGATGGAAGTGAAGGCAACATCAATAGTGACTTGATCAATGGTTCTGGTCGAGTAAGACTTGTTATCGTTTGTACCCAGGCCATGGCAGGCAGTGATCAGTCGTTGCAGTGGATTTAGGAAGTTAACCTGAATCACCTCCCACCAAATTGCGTGTTTTTTAAGGTGGCCGCCGATAAAAATGGCATAATATTTGATTCGAGTGCTCAGTCATTCTATATCG
>NW_008783171.1:0-250 GCF_000715545.1 Opisthorchis viverrini
CGAACTTGGCAAAATAACAGCTGAATTTTCTCACTACAATCTGCTTCAGTTTCTCTTTGTCACAACTAGTTGAAGATAGAATGAAGATGCAAAATCATGCAACCAATAGTTATTTGTATAGCAAGCAGACCTTGCAACAAAATAGATGACGTCATCTTAAGCTAGAAACAAAGCCGACAGTTTAATCGTTCGCAACTCGTGTCACCTAACATGAATTTGCCTTATGAATGTGAACCTGAAATTGGTTATG
>NW_008783172.1:0-250 GCF_000715545.1 Opisthorchis viverrini
TGAAGTAGTACTGTCCCGCAATATCCTGTTCGGGATTCGTACGTGCAACAAAATTCATGGCAACCAAGCTGGTATAATGAACTGGTTGTGGGGAATTCGGGGCCTCAGTCTGTTTTCAAAGGGTTTTGTGCAAGTAAAGATGTGGTCGGATCCGAAAAACACGACTGCTTTCGTCTGTGCTGAGACCCATCAATGTGGGTCGGTGACGTGAGCCTTTGTCTATGTAGTAACGGTATTTTCCCCAGCTTAG
>NW_008783173.1:0-250 GCF_000715545.1 Opisthorchis viverrini
TTTTCCTGACCATAAATCACTCGCAAAGTACAACAAACATCTCACCCAAAATGTCACTATTGAATTTTGATGTGGTGGTTGATCAGACATTTCGCACATTCTAGATCTATATTTGTGATCAGAGCCGGACAAAGTAAGTCGCTCTTATCAACAGTTCTCACACCGAGGAGCTGGCATGAAAGGCACCATGTTTAAGATCGATTTTTGTGCTACGCATTGTGAAACGTTTGCTCTAGAAAGGTAGGGAGTT
>NW_008783174.1:0-250 GCF_000715545.1 Opisthorchis viverrini
TCAATAGCTCATCGGCATTCTTTCGCACACTGTGCTATTCACAGTCTGCATTGCTTCCCCGTTGTGAAGATACGCAATCAGTCTTTATTGGTTTCTGAACTAGATAGTGTAGAACGATTGCTCAGTTTTGAGATAGCACACAACCGGAGAGCTTAGAGTTCTCCGGGTTGTTGTAGTCGCCTGTAGCTGAGACAATCGGTCCATCGCAGAAACAGCATTTTGATCGAGTTTTTTTATTTTAGGCTTATAT
>NW_008783175.1:0-250 GCF_000715545.1 Opisthorchis viverrini
CGTGATAAACCACTAAGGGCAAGGCAACTATATCGATTGTACCACAAAAGTGCAATCCTATGGCAATCTAGCCCTCTTTATGTTGTGATTCGCCTTCTGTTGGAAGCATTAGCAACAGTAACTGTGAATGTCACATCTGGTGTCTCGTAGCCGATTCGCACTTCAGCCATTCGTAGGCTTCAACGCGATGGCCTCAGGACAGACAGTATTTGTAAATTAGTAAAGTTACTTTTTTTGGATTACTCCTCCT
>NW_008783176.1:0-250 GCF_000715545.1 Opisthorchis viverrini
CGGATGTGACGAAGGTTCAGTGAGAAGCGACACAGCGAGGACTAAGTGCATTATGCACGACCTTCCGTGGGACAGGGGATATACGTTAAGCAACCGAGTGGGTTAAAAATCATTTAGAGCTACCCGGCATGTGCCGCTGCAACGCGTGGTCGATCAACTATAATGGCTTAGCAGAAGGGTTCCTTGGATGTTTTCGAGATCATTGTGGGCTCAGATTACATGAGCTGAGCACAAGCACGGTCCAAGTGTT
>NW_008783177.1:0-250 GCF_000715545.1 Opisthorchis viverrini
ACCGTCAGCGGACGCTGCCGACCTGTTGATCAGCTACGATAGAATGGTCACGAAGGGTAAAATCGAGTTTTCACACGAAATAGAGACAAGATACACTTGTGCAAGAATAAAATTTTGTGAATAAATGCCATTTTGTTCCTTGCTTTTGAAAATCAATTTGTGAACAGCAGTCAGTCTTACTGACAACTCCGCAATCCAGATCGAGGCAAACAAATTGGTGACCATAAAAGAAACTACTCACAAGGTTGCT
>NW_008783178.1:0-250 GCF_000715545.1 Opisthorchis viverrini
TGTTCCCACCAGACCCGATCAATGCTTCGAAGATACCAATAGTCAAACACCGACAGACTTTGTATGTTCTCAGCGCGCAGAGACCAAGTTTCTTACCCGTGACGCAGTATGAATCGCAATGCCGCGTTCTGCACTGACATAAACTGACATCACATCAGCGCTCTAGGTGTCCGAGGTTGGTAAAAGCTGTCCTGGCCTTCCAGATTCCAGAAGTAATCTCATTTCCAACCAGTCCACCGGAACTTATACA
>NW_008783179.1:0-250 GCF_000715545.1 Opisthorchis viverrini
TGCTACTGCTGACGCCCCCTTCCTACACTCTCGAGTTTTCCCCCTTCTTCCCCACCCCATCCGAAGTTGAGTGCTCACTCCACAGGTCAAGGCACTAAGACTGACCACTTTGTTCACAGTGCATCGCACAAAGCTGCATCTTCTGTAAACAACAGCCACAAACACTTCGACGTTTGTCTTCAAACGATGAAAACTGGTTTGTTTAGCTGCATGTAATGTTTGCACACTGAAACAAGCAGGTCAGCAGGTG
>NW_008783180.1:0-250 GCF_000715545.1 Opisthorchis viverrini
AATCTCCAATAAGAGCCCTAGAAACGTGAATTCCTGAAAGACGGGAGAAGTCTTGAGTCATGGCCATAGAACACTTGGTTAACAAGAAGAAAACTAGCTTGTTTACCAGTAACGGCTTTGCGAATTCCCTGTTCGGGCCAGAAACTGCCTCACTGCTTTTACCATGTGCCCTATTTGATAGGCGAACTATTGAATAAGGGCGAACAAAACAGCAGGGACTTCAGTTTTCTCGGTGACAGTGCTTGAAATC
>NW_008783181.1:0-250 GCF_000715545.1 Opisthorchis viverrini
ACCCAAAATTTGACACTGATTATCGGGATTCGAGTAGTTTAACACTGTTTCATGTTGAGGTAGGCAAGGCTACGTTGTTTATCTCGAAAGGATGGGGAATCGAGTAATCGTTGTCCCCTAAACAAGCAACGCCCATGAAGTTTGCTTGCTACATTGATCACTGTGTTAGAGAGAACTTTTCAATATACCGGTTTGTCTTTCGAAGTAATTTTTAGCTTATCAGTCATTTGTCCGCTAGTTCAAAAATGTA
>NW_008783182.1:0-250 GCF_000715545.1 Opisthorchis viverrini
TAAGCATAATACTTAACATACTACAACTGGACAACGGCCGACTATGATTATCCGAAAATGCAGATATTCCTTAACCACAGTGTGGAGCTGCGTCCTGAACTGCTTGTTCCAATATCTGCCATGAATTGCGAGGGACTATGAATTTGGGACGTTAAATGACTAACCCTTTTGAACAGGTTCCACAAGCATTTTGGTTTGACGTCTTCGAGAAAAAATCCTAGAAAAAACCTGTATACTGTGTAGTATGTCT
>NW_008783183.1:0-250 GCF_000715545.1 Opisthorchis viverrini
ATGAGTCAACCAATGTGTGCAATGTGACATGTTTAATAGTCAGATCTAAACAAAGTGTTGCCGCAAACTAATCGCTCTTTGGAAAGCCTTTAATCTTTGTCCTAACAGTTCACGGGCGGAACCAAGTTCTGTTAGACCGATGACTCAACCCACTTTAGGCCTAATGCCTTCGAGCAAATTCAGGCGTCTGCTTTGTTCTGGTTTGTCTAGACTTAACACTGAACACTGAGTTTGTGGAATCGGAGTAGAT
>NW_008783184.1:0-250 GCF_000715545.1 Opisthorchis viverrini
ACAGATTTTTTCTGCTTGTTTCTCTGGGTTGACAACAACGATAGTACAAATTAATTACATGATATGATGCGTACTGTGGAAAACTCCCAAAAATGGCCTTAGTTTTAGCACTAAATGAAATAAATCAGAATGCTAGCGCTGTTTTTTCACACTCACATGCCTTAGGCGTATGTTTTCGCTGTAATTCAGTCTACGGGCGCAAACGGTTCTGTTCACTGTGAAGGCGCTTGCAAAATACACGCGGACTGGT
>NW_008783185.1:0-250 GCF_000715545.1 Opisthorchis viverrini
ATATGACATTGTTCTTCGCCATTGGATCCCTATCGATGTTCCCAGTTGTGCGCATTGTTAATGGTTTCTGATAAGAATGGGACAACTGCACACAATGCCCTACGAGTTCACCCAAACGAGAAATCCGTACTGAAGGAACACTCGTTGGTTACTATTTTAAAAGTTATTCGCGAGAAGAATCGCCTACTACCTTGGTCTGGGTTTTGTCCCGGGGCCAACCCAAATAATTCTGCGGGTGACTGAAAAATAA
>NW_008783186.1:0-250 GCF_000715545.1 Opisthorchis viverrini
ATAATCGAGGGAGTTATTCATGCATGTGACTCCTCAGTGATTTTGGTTAAGAAGGTGAATGGATGAGTTCTGATTTGTGGTCGATTTCTGCTGTTTGAATGAACTGACCTGACAGTAACCGTTCCGTTACTCGTCGAGGTTTTCGATTCTCTAACAGTCCGGATATATCAGTCTGACTTGCTCCCCGGTTATTGGCAACTGGCCGTCATATCGGAGGACTGAAAAAAAAACAGCATTTGCGGTTGATGGC
>NW_008783187.1:0-250 GCF_000715545.1 Opisthorchis viverrini
ACTGGTTGATTTCTCCTTGTTTCTCAGTTAATTCCCTGAGTCCGCTTTAGGAATTGTAATTCCTCCATAGGGTCTCAGCCAAATTGTCGGGAAATTCTCTGGCTTCGCTCACAGCGGCCACTGGGTTCTACTGATCCACAGTGATGACCGGCTGTGCGCAAAAAGTGAGAACCATACAATTTATCAGGTTTTCTCATGGATCGCGTTTTTTGGAACAAGATGTAGTTATTCCCTACTGCGAGCTCAACAT
>NW_008783188.1:0-250 GCF_000715545.1 Opisthorchis viverrini
CGAGAAGTGGCGTGCAACCGATACCAGTGGTTTCTTACTGGTGCTGCCTAGCTAAAGCTAAATAATCTTTTGACATTCCCTATATTCACCTCTCCCATTACTTCTCCATGTTCACCAGGTTTCACACGCTCACTTCCACTTGGCGTCTGATTATTTATTGGGATGAATTGTGTTCGCTCCAGCTGGGAATACTTCTCATGCTGAGTAACTCAGCATAAATCTCTCGATGATTTCCGGTGTGGTTCCCTTC
>NW_008783189.1:0-250 GCF_000715545.1 Opisthorchis viverrini
TAAATCCTGTATTGTACTGGCCACCTTTTTGGATGACAATATATTTCGCAGGATGTTGCCAAAATAGTTGTCAAGTTGCAATCGAAATCTCAAACGTTTCACAGTGGACTTCCTAAATGATTTATTGCTAGGTTGAGGTCTCCTGAGTGAAGGGCAATTATTTTAGCTTCATGCCGAAGACCGCACACTAGTCGTGCAATAAATTCAATGCAAGATCATGGACGAGTACTATATATATGTATATATATAT
>NW_008783190.1:0-250 GCF_000715545.1 Opisthorchis viverrini
ATCCAGTCGCGTGAGTTGGCGTGGGATTCGGTGTTCTCGTATATTTTCGGGGGATAAAGGTTGAAAAACCATCCACTTCGACAGCAGATTTGCAAAGCCAATTATGAAATAAGGAAGTCCCTAAGCTTATGAAACCCTCATTAGCATTATACGGGGAACAATAATAAAACTTTCATCAGCAGTATAGCGGCAATTGTAATATTTTAATCTTTGCTCCCTATGACTTACCAGTAGAAACAAAAAGTGAGTC
>NW_008783191.1:0-250 GCF_000715545.1 Opisthorchis viverrini
TTCAAATTAGCAAACGCGACCAGGACCTTGCATATTCGTGCATTGATTTAATCTGTGAGCGTTCCAGGCAGTATAAGCAGTTGGATTGAAGTTAAGACCTGGTCGAAGAGATCGTTTGCCCATGATTGTCTCAAGTAAGTAATTTCACACAAAATCATCATTCACCTGTGGCACTCTTTCGGTGTCTAAATGCCATGGCACCCGAGGGAAGTATGAGGGTCGGGATACTACCACGTTGTCCAAGCCTAGA
>NW_008783192.1:0-250 GCF_000715545.1 Opisthorchis viverrini
TCACGTGCGACATGAATCAATGCACCATGCTGTATAGGTGGTAGTTTTCAGGAGTAAAAACTGCCGATCGGTTGAAAATCCCCTCAAGCATCTGCAACCACGCCCGGCTCTTTATCTGATCGCAATATAAGGTGAACGAAACCATGACATCCTAATGTCTCATAAGAGCCGTTTGCGCCATTATATCAGTGACTATAACTAAGGACTTTTCTGGACTGATCCTCCTAGTCAGCCAGCATAACCGGGTTGC
>NW_008783193.1:0-250 GCF_000715545.1 Opisthorchis viverrini
CGTTGAGACTGATTTAATTGGTAGTTCCTTACTTGCACTTGACAGTCGAAGTCTATTTATGGCATCATATTTGGCCCCGCATATATCTCACCGCGTGCGCCTTGTAGACATCGCGTTTTCGACGGCACATGACACGCCTGCAACCGTGAGTGTTGAACATATTAGCTGATTGGGATGTCCATGAACTTTTCTGCTTTTGGTAAGCGCATCAGGCAATCTAGCGGCAACCTGATTGGTTCTGTGACAGACA
>NW_008783194.1:0-250 GCF_000715545.1 Opisthorchis viverrini
GTTTGTGGACAAGCATTTCAGCACCGTCTATGCTGCGTCCGAAGGTGTCCAGCCGAGATGTGTGGTGCCTGATGGGTTAGCAGATTTAATAGCTTTATGCCTGATTTGAGTCCAAAGCACTAAAGGGCCTCTGCGGCGTACTTGTCTGCTCCCTGTCTTGGTGGTTTCGAAATATGCTTATTATTCGCACGGTTGTTTCGCCATGCGAAGGTTCGGTTGGAGCAGGACTTTTACCTTTGCAACACAAGGT
>NW_008783195.1:0-250 GCF_000715545.1 Opisthorchis viverrini
TACTACAGGTTTGTACCAAACGACAATCGTCTGTCTTTTATCCTAATAATATCCGAATTCATCCGACCGGAACACATATTTCCCCACTAGTCTTCGGAGTATCGCATTTGTACATTGGCTGATTTGCACGCTTAAGCAGGCCAGATACCTGAAATGAATAAATAAAGCCTATTGAGAGCCTCAAATATCACTACACGTCGACCAGACAGTGCCCTATGGCACTAAACCTGTTAGGATCAAAATTAAACAA
>NW_008783196.1:0-250 GCF_000715545.1 Opisthorchis viverrini
GCTGATGGCTACGTGGTCCAACCTGGTCCACGGTTGATTCTCAGTTAGTGGCCGCCAGGTCAAGCGGTGTGAACGTTTATGTTGGAAGTTCGTACTTGCCGGAAACAGTTCATGATCAACACACAACTGAAGCAGTCTATCTCCGTTATCTGTAGGACAAGCATCGACTCCAAATTGACCGCTCAAATGTGATTCCGAAGAGCTCAGACGACCAACTTGCGTACTCATATGGCCTGCAAGGATCACAACG
>NW_008783197.1:0-250 GCF_000715545.1 Opisthorchis viverrini
ACAAGCCTTTGACACAGATCCCTTTAATTTAATTTATGCAATGCGCGCCTGATGGGACACAGTGAAATAACTCCGGGGATAAAATGATCTGTCGGGACCGATGGAGGTTGCGCTTATCCGTCCGTAAGCTCCAGTTGACCATAGTAGGCAGGCCGCGTAACAGTTCATTTACAAAACCCAACTTCACTGAATAGTACTCGAAAGTGAGAGCCACTTTCATCCACTCGATCTAATCGACAGTGACCGATCA
>NW_008783198.1:0-250 GCF_000715545.1 Opisthorchis viverrini
CAGCTGTAAAAATCGCATACATTTTGTACACTGATTACAGCTGCCACAGCTTGGGGTGAACAGCGATGTACTGAAGCTGGTAGCTGAAGTATTTGATGCGTGAATTCGGGAGGGTCGGTGGACCATTCTCTCGGGAGATTGAGAGGAAAAGGTAATGGTCT
Source organism: Opisthorchis viverrini (assembly GCF_000715545.1). NCBI lineage: Eukaryota > Metazoa > Platyhelminthes > Trematoda > Opisthorchiida > Opisthorchiidae > Opisthorchis > Opisthorchis viverrini. The sequence goes on from NW_008783198.1 coordinate 162, forward strand.
GGATACCGCGCGCCATTGAGCGCGCGACTATGTCACGTTTGCCAGTGGCTTCAACCGTAGATGTGACCCACCTCGGAGTCCCCATTCAG
>NW_008783199.1:0-250 GCF_000715545.1 Opisthorchis viverrini
GGGGGAAGCACTGGACTCGAGTTTCGTCCGCGAGCACCAGCAACTCAAAATTTCTTCCATCAAAAGGAAAAATCGTCATTGAAATGTTTTTTATGGTTGGTGGAAGCTTGGGGCTACGTCTCGCTGACAAGTCTGAAGTTATGTCCTCTGATTAAAAGTTAGGGGTGTCTCCGAAGAATAATTGGTATGGTTTTTGTTCCAGAATCTATACATTTTTTATCTTAACCATTTTCTCATTCCAAAAAGGGAC
>NW_008783200.1:0-250 GCF_000715545.1 Opisthorchis viverrini
CTGATCTAGAAGCCATGTACTAGTTGGGCTAGAAAAGGTGCCTGGTTTTAGGGAGGTGAAAACTTCATCGTCGTGGTAGCTAGCAGGAAGGCTAGCTGTTGGACTAGTTGAGAACGGGCGGTAGTTTTTGGTTTACCAATGCATCATGACAGGGGTTCCTTTTTGTGCAGAAAGAAGAGTTAGTGTGAACAGTTACGGTAGATAAGTAAAAAACAACAGCCTCCCAGATAATTGATAAGAATTGTAGCTT
>NW_008783201.1:0-249 GCF_000715545.1 Opisthorchis viverrini
ATCGTACGTTCATCCCCGTATTCACGTGGTCATGCAAATAGCAGACTATTGGAAGCTAATTCAGGTACTGGTTATATCCATCAGCGTGCACAAACAATATTCTAAACTTCGTGTTCGCAGTGCTTCCATTTCCGCTGGGTTTTTTTGTGCCCCCTCTTTGTGGGAGCGCCTGCCAATAAGATTCTCTTCAGGACTACTTTGCAATTTCCGCCCATTAACGGCGGTCCTAATGACAACGTGTTCATCTTC
>NW_008783202.1:0-249 GCF_000715545.1 Opisthorchis viverrini
AGGCCCCTCTTTCTTAGTATTTCCCAGACGACTGGAATGGTGATTTTTTAAAATCTGTTCATCGGACTGTAGTTATTCAGTTCATTCCGCAGACCGTACTAAATCACGAAGGTTCTTCATGACAGTTTGAATCCAAGCAAACAAGGATCTCCCGGCTGGATCGACTGCGTGTGTCATCGTGCGTTTAAAGAAAAACAACTGTTGACTATATTGCCGCGTATGGTTCAGTGATTATGCAATCCGCGGGGG
>NW_008783203.1:0-249 GCF_000715545.1 Opisthorchis viverrini
CTCTCCGGCACCATCCTGCTCAGGTTGTTCCACCATCCAGATAGATTAGAGAGAATCAAGCTGTGTTTCGCACTGCCTCAGGTTGCGTCTGTCCTAACTCCATTTTGCGGCTACTGCTCGAACGATATAGACATTGGTTTGTTTTTTGCTTAAGAGGGAATGACGATCAAAGATATCCCTGCTAAACTTGCTGTGTACATGCACTGCTCCACAACGAACCTAAAAAGATAAAGCGTTCAGCTGTAGCAC
>NW_008783204.1:0-249 GCF_000715545.1 Opisthorchis viverrini
ATTGTAAGATGGCACCTCGATGGAACCAGGTTTTTAGCCCCCTTTTTCAGCTGAACACTCTGCTGAAGCCATTTCATTCCTTTCTTTGGTTGATTGCAGGCACTTTACGAGCCCTAAACAACTAGTCCTGTCAACAATTAGCGCCTAAGCTTATAAGTCCGCATAGGTTTCAGAAGCCATTTAATGCCATCACAGTCATGTCTCAACTGACAAGAAATTTCACATACTAGAGGCTCTTCGGTTGATTCC
>NW_008783205.1:0-249 GCF_000715545.1 Opisthorchis viverrini
TCACTCCCACTCCAGCCCCTCCTTCAAAACGATTGGCTGAGACACGTGCTTGAAGTCCTCCTGCTCGATTATAAAGCCTCGAATCCACTACCTGTCTTTCGAATTCCCGCATCTCAGCAAACCTCCGTAACGCACCATCTTCCGTCTGTCATGATTACGGTGTGCTCAAATTTGGCAATGGGAAATCGATCACACACTCAATAGCCCACGGCATCGTGTACCGTTCTGACAGAAAGCCAATCAACGTGC
>NW_008783206.1:0-249 GCF_000715545.1 Opisthorchis viverrini
TATTGGGGATCATCATCTCACGAGACTCCTGAGGGTCTCGACCTCCTGGCTAGTAGTTTGAGAAAAACCGTTCTACCACGAGCAGTGTGATTAACTCGCACTTGGACAGGATATAGCGCCGCTCATCCTTAAATCACGGAATTCACACCACGCCGTCACACGTGTTGGCTGAGATGCTTATATATCGTTGGTAGTTTGAGGAGATTCGGGAATGATAGTAGGTTGATGTCAGCGCTTTCCACGCTGTCA
>NW_008783207.1:0-249 GCF_000715545.1 Opisthorchis viverrini
TCGGTTCTTCATATAGATCCAAGCCACTTCTGTTGAAGACTCACTCCTCTTTGGTGCGAAGGTCCGGGCGGTCACTCGTCTTATATTTGCCGCTACTATATCAACAATGAGATATTTAGTGACTTTCACCGTTCCTGTGTGGTCCTCATCTCCCCACTCTCCTTATCTTCGGCGGACGAAGCTGTAGCAGGTGCAATCACTGGACTTGAATGCACGGTCCGTGAGCTTGAAAAACTCAACCGACTACGC
>NW_008783208.1:0-249 GCF_000715545.1 Opisthorchis viverrini
AGCTCACCAGGCTGGCACGCAGCTATCGCGCGACCCAGATAAAACTCACGATCGCTCAAACAAGTTCTAACAGGATTTCCCACATTGAGACTACTGTATTTGGTTGGCCTCGGTTATGGACTTTTGAGTGTTTGAGCAGCGTAGCACTGACCACATTTGCTTCCGATCATCTATTGGGGTTCCGGTTCCTCTTCGCTGAACGCACACTTCGGCCTTCGCACTGCGCTTACCGTTGATTTCTGATAAAAG
>NW_008783209.1:0-249 GCF_000715545.1 Opisthorchis viverrini
CCCCAACCATCTTGAATAATATCGACGTTTACCCGACGGTCGTTGACGACAAATGGGCCTTGCAATCGACTGCCCAGCTTTCACGACCCCAGTCTACTCCTTCCAGCATTCTGATGATTCTTCCACTTGACCTTCGCGCCTATGGGCAATGATCGTGCATTTCTACTTGCCGTTTTCTGCCTAGTCCTTTCCTGAACGGCGATCGAATTTTCTCGATCTCTCCTTTCTTTCTCTAGCTCCTCCGGAGAC
>NW_008783210.1:0-249 GCF_000715545.1 Opisthorchis viverrini
TTTGGAGAGCCCTCCGTATACTCTTACACATCAGGAAAAACTGTCGGTGCACTATTTGGTTGACAATATTGTCAACAGGATCCTACCGGTAAACCGAGCCAAATGTGATTTGGAACTTCAGGAATACTAGATATGTGGGTCACCCATCACTATGGCATTTTGCTGGAACCTAACGGACCGTAAAGCTTAAGAGATCATAACCCGTACAAGGCCGGAATCGCGCTTGCTGCTCGTGCGTCAGTGTGTCAC
>NW_008783211.1:0-249 GCF_000715545.1 Opisthorchis viverrini
CACTACGAGACATTGGTATGCTTGGCAATTCCGAAGGAAACTTCTTTGGGGTGGTAGAATATCATTCAGACCAATCCCTTAAAATGCTTTACAAAATACCGTCGTATTAACGTTTTCCATTTCCGTCCAATATCCTCTCCTCTCTCTATCCAGAGGAAACTGATGGAAAACAGCGAAACTGCTCACATCTAAAGGGTGACCAATTACACGAAGAGATCAGACACTGTCCTGTGGCGTTCTTCCTCACTT
>NW_008783212.1:0-249 GCF_000715545.1 Opisthorchis viverrini
ATTGTTTCCTTAAGTTAAAATTTGAATAAAAGCTCTAAAGATTTCCAGACACTTGGGCTGCAAAGTGGCTCTTCTCTACGACAACAAGCACGTCATCTGCAACACACTTCCACAGTGTGCACTCGAAAAAATTTTCACATGCGTTGCTGCTCCCCGGAAATTCATTGAATACGCGGTAGTGAGTCCCGACCAGCGTGACAAGGAGAGAGCATTGAGTGGCTTCGTTGTGAGGCACCTTATTTTTCCACC
>NW_008783213.1:0-249 GCF_000715545.1 Opisthorchis viverrini
TATGTTCTACTTTATGGGACATGGCTTTGTGTCATTCCAACAAATATCTATTCAGGTGGGAATGTCACTTAAATTAGGTAGATTGCTCATATGTTCTTAAGCGTTTTGAAAAGACGGTATACATAATTTTGGTTCATCACTTCAAATGAATGAATAAATCTTTGGTAATTTTAGGGGGGCGAATGCTCAAAGGTTTATTCCTCCGTTTGGACGAATCACAGTTTATAGGATGTAGTCAACTCGCAGTTA
>NW_008783214.1:0-249 GCF_000715545.1 Opisthorchis viverrini
CACATCCTAGCACACCGGAATACTTGAAATTCAAATTCGGCCGTGATTATCAGATGAGGGAAAGCACAAATTGAGATCCGGAAATTGATGAATGTCTGGTAGATGACCGTTGTGCAAGTATCGGCGAGAAAATATTCTTAGGTCTTATATTCGGAGGACTTGGGCTGAAGAACCGGCTTGCACGGAAGTGGGTTGGCGGTATTTTACATTTCGGAACCAACGAGACCACAGCGCTCAAATGCGTGCTCG
>NW_008783215.1:0-249 GCF_000715545.1 Opisthorchis viverrini
GAAATAAGCTGTCAGCTGATTGAAGATAAATTCAATCTGAAAAAGCGTTAGGATTCAGCCTGATTTAGAATTATGCAGGGCACTGATCAAGATCGTTTCCGATATCAACTGAAACAAAACGGAAAGGTTGGGGAAGACTGGTTATCGATGCTGTTCGTTATCGGAGTTTCGTGGCTAACGGGTAGATACATTTTTGCAACTGCTTTTGAAGGTCAGGCTATGCCGAACCAGAACAATGTATCTTAGCCA
>NW_008783216.1:0-249 GCF_000715545.1 Opisthorchis viverrini
ATCATCAACTGGAATGTGGAATATGGAGGAGTTTCATCAGTGGGGCATAATCCCAGTCGGAGTTACCGACAACCATACCCTGCATTTATAGCCAACAGTTTTTCCTTCGGTAGAAAGTATAAGTCATCATTCATGACAGGATGTCCGCTGCAACACAGTTCTTTATGTGTATTGCAAGAGGGGAGAGCGCGCCCATTCATAAAAATGTGGAAAGGTCCTTTTTTTGACGTTCACTGATCACGTGAGATT
>NW_008783217.1:0-249 GCF_000715545.1 Opisthorchis viverrini
AGCTTCTCCTGAAATCACCAATGGCACCCAACTGAGTTCATCGTCAAAACGTGTGCAATTTGAGTTCGTGTTGAACATGAGGTTGGCAAAAACTGTGGGATTGACCTACCTGATAAGCGCCGAAAAGGGCAAAACCGAAACTCGTCGTGCGTTATCGACCAGATATCAGAAAACTTATGATCACCGTTCTATTTACTGTACGTTAAATGGGATAAAGAAAGGTATGCCGATCGGTCAAAGGTGCTTTTT
>NW_008783218.1:0-249 GCF_000715545.1 Opisthorchis viverrini
GCAATTGAGTTCAGAATACCAGTCCAAACCTAGACGTCTCGGAGCCCCGGTGACGCTAAAAAATATTCCACCAACATTTTTCCGCCAGAGGCATCATTGCTTTAGTGTACGATGAAATTCGGTGAGCTTCAAAAATACGGTTTTAGATTGGAGTGGTTTTCCGTTTGAGCATATACACAACAAAGTGCAGCATTTTGACGTAAAAGGTCTCACTCCGCTTGCAAAGGTGTTGCAGCTAAGAGCATTGTG
>NW_008783219.1:0-249 GCF_000715545.1 Opisthorchis viverrini
GACAGCTACGCATGGAGGCAATAGCTGGTATGATTGACGCTTGACAGTGGAATTTCCACTGGGAAGATAAAGATGAAAAGCTAAACACTGAAGGTAACAGCTTGGAGACATGTGCACTACTGAATGCCAAATTGGGTCACACATGTCAACGCCTTCAACAAGTGATGTTCCGTCTCAGCGTCCTAATTCAGCGAGACGGCAATAGCCAGTGGAGCTGGAATTGTCAGTAATGACCTTTACATCATCATC
>NW_008783220.1:0-249 GCF_000715545.1 Opisthorchis viverrini
AACTCTGCTTATCTTCCAAACACTTCGCCGAGATGCGTAGATGGCACTTCCTCCATCACATCGTATTGCAAAAAAAGCCTTCCGCGATGAGTGAAGCACGAATACGGTCAAATAATCTAAACGTTGTGTGCATCGCATTGGTTGGTCTGGTAGATGGAAAAGAACATAGCGTTTTCAGCAGCGTCTCGGTCACCTCGGTCAGCCCTCACGTGTAACACTTGCTCATGAACATCTTCAGAAGTAAAAAAA
>NW_008783221.1:0-249 GCF_000715545.1 Opisthorchis viverrini
ACGAAGGTTCTGCTCTCTGTCAGTTATTTTTGAAGGAAGATAACTTGCCATATCTACTGGATTCTTGATACATGCAGTGAAGATGACTGAACACTTTAAAGAATATGCATTCGAGGCGATTTAGATTCACTTTTAATCAGGCTGTGAGTTCAACTGCAGAATACAACTCTGGTGAATTTCTTTAATGCTCAACTAAAGCCATATCCGTTGTTTCAAAACGAACCTCTGTGTAGAATAATAAGCCAAATA
>NW_008783222.1:0-249 GCF_000715545.1 Opisthorchis viverrini
CCACTCTAGGCGTTTACTGAAACACTTAGACTACCTAAAATATGTGTATAGGCTAAATTTGATGGTTCTAATATTTTCTTGTCGTTTGTTTTCTCCATTCTTGCTAGGACCCCTGGATTTGAACAGCTTGTTGAGTTAGATCACAAGTTGAAATGCTGCATTTTTATACCAAGCTTTGGCGTTTTTGAAAGCGCAACAACACAGCAGCACTAATGAGTGGTGGTTACATCTATTCCGATGTAACGGTGA
>NW_008783223.1:0-249 GCF_000715545.1 Opisthorchis viverrini
AAAACTGATGTCGTGCTGTCGATGATGGACTGCGCTGCAGCAGGCTAACTTGTATAATCAACGTACTGGAAGTCGGAGGCTGAGTTTGTTAGTTGAGACAGTTTACCGTTTCGACCACGAAGGGCGACATTTTTAATGACGAAGAAGGTTGACTACTGTTTGTTTCGGGACAGGTATTTTTCCAACGGTTTAGTTGAGTATGCAATCAATGTGTCTGCTATTACAATGCGCACTATTTAATGAACCGGA
>NW_008783224.1:0-249 GCF_000715545.1 Opisthorchis viverrini
GGTCGTAACTTGCTCACCATTCTCCTTGCTATTCACCGTTTCTGGCGTTTATTAGAAGGTGAATCGTCCACCATTTTAGTCGACCATTAGCCATCTATGTATGCTTTCATCGCCGAGCCTGATGGCTGTCAATCACACGAGATACGTTATCTGTACTGTTTCACACTACCGACATTCGGTGCACTTCAGAGGATTAGAGAGCGTTGCCGCAGACGCCTTATCATTTGAATACAAAAGACTACAAAAACG
>NW_008783225.1:0-249 GCF_000715545.1 Opisthorchis viverrini
TAATAAATATGCCGCATGGTTCGGTATGCGTGAAAACTGTAAAGTGGTGTTACAGGACTGGGTGGGATCAAACCCAAATGTCATGCTCACTGACGAGCCGATCAATGTGGTAGATAAATTGGTTGGTTTACTTCGGCAACTGTGTAATTCCCGGTGGGCTAGCTGGAGATGAGATCATTTCTCGAAACGTCAGTTTATCTGTCCTGGGCAGAGTTTACAATGCGATTCATACTGCTTTATGGATCAGAG
>NW_008783226.1:0-249 GCF_000715545.1 Opisthorchis viverrini
GCATTCTTGTCGGCCGTGTTTTGAGTCATCTGACCAGAGGAGACTGTGAGGCACTCCAATTTCAAAACCTCTTCATTGTCTACCACTCACGACGACAATGATGGCACCACAACTTGGCTAAAAATGCCAGATTTCCTTAGTATGCTTAGATTTTGGCGTTTCAGATTCCGGATTTGAATCCACATTTCGCTTTCGATGGCTCAGTCACCTCTGCGAAACTATCGGCGGTGGTGTTTCCTCGATGAACCA
>NW_008783227.1:0-249 GCF_000715545.1 Opisthorchis viverrini
TTTTTTGCTAATACATGTATACAGAGATTGCGTGGGTGTTTTTTCTGGAAAACTTAAGTCTAGTTGGTTGGTATTGACGGTGTCTTTTTGTTTAAGGCCAAAGACACCGAAAGGTGTCTATCGGATGGCCTCAGTTCCGGGGGGTTGGAACTACGTTTGTTTTGTATTTGGACAAATGGTCTAACAATTGGGATGGAATTTGAGGTCACTGAAAAAGTTGTCATCATATATGTCAGCACCTGTCGAACC
>NW_008783228.1:0-249 GCF_000715545.1 Opisthorchis viverrini
TCAAGAGAGACGAATTCTTTTGAAGCCATTATTTGTTTTGTTCCGTCTAACTCGGTTACACTGGATGAATAGGTCCTGGTATCCAATTTCTAAAGATACGTTTCGTGACAATTGTAGCTCCGCATCCGGCGTATTCGACGTGCAAATCTTCGAAGCCCCGTATTGAATGGCTTGCACGGTGGGGATGCTGTCTCATTCACATGACCCAGCTAACGCGGATGATGAGCGCACATCGGAGACAATCAAATG
>NW_008783229.1:0-249 GCF_000715545.1 Opisthorchis viverrini
TGGTTTGCGTCTCAGCCTAAAAATATAGGTGCCACCCTGACAGAACCCAGTTGTTGAGGGAGTCTAGAATTTATTCTTGAGCAAAGACCGTGTGGGCTCAGTGCATCGGTCTAACACGTTGAAGTGCGTCGCCGAATATATAATATCTGATGACCTCCTCAGGGCTTTGACTATACAGCGATAGACTAAAGGTATGGATGAAATCTACCTGCCGTGAATTTGAATGTCACGTGCATAGACGTAATACAC
>NW_008783230.1:0-249 GCF_000715545.1 Opisthorchis viverrini
TCCAGCATTCCATTCAACATTTTTATATGAGAAACGTATGCAATTTAATAGAACAACGATTTTATTTGCCAGGATTAACTGAGCTTCAGTTAGTACACTAGATTTGATGTTCAGTGTGTTCCACTTGGGGTATTTCGCTTCCTATCAAGATCACAGACGCCAGTTGATAATGTTTGCGTGATAGATAATGAAAAGTACACACTGAAATACTATCAACTGCCACGAAGCGGACTCTCAATGAACGTTGAT
>NW_008783231.1:0-249 GCF_000715545.1 Opisthorchis viverrini
GTAAGGCCTTCCTCTTCGCGGACGATATACAAACCGCGTACACGATCCCCCTTCGCACAGACTCTTGCCTTTCACCGGATTGGGCAACGCCTAGATCCACTGGCTCTTTGGTCAAACGGCTCTGGCCTAAGCCTCTCCTCTACCAAGCCCTGCATAAATTCTTGCCGCCGCTCTCTCCCAGCTGACGCCTCCACAAGTTCAATTTCATATAAAGTGTTCTTTTGGCTCTATGCATTAGCGCTATCTCCC
>NW_008783232.1:0-249 GCF_000715545.1 Opisthorchis viverrini
CATTAGCGAACATCAAGCGTACCTGAACTACTCCGCACTAGCGTGAAAGGCACCAGTTGCGGGACACAAAACATACATATCTAGAAACTATTGAAGTTCCGAATTGGGGACCACGGTTACGCCAGAGAGGCTGCTGCCCTAGGCGGTGGGAGAGGCCAAGCAGGCTTAAAACTATCAACCGTCTGAAGACAATTTTACAAGATAATTTTACAAATTCTCATCTGACTCACCGGATTCAGTCGAGTCTGG
>NW_008783233.1:0-249 GCF_000715545.1 Opisthorchis viverrini
TAGGTTACTATATCCACTGCATCTAATGGCGCTCAGCATTCGCACAATGAGAATCTTTTATTGAAAGTTATGATATGTCCCTCATGGACTAAAGCGATCGCGCAATTGAGTTGAGATTACCAGTCAAACATTTTGAGTCCCATGTAGGCATCCTGAGGTCTCAGGAATGTTGAGGAATCATCCCACAAGACGTTTCATCCACAGGCATGGTTGCTCCAGCGAACAGTGAAATTCGGTGAGCTGCAAAAA
>NW_008783234.1:0-249 GCF_000715545.1 Opisthorchis viverrini
GCCCGGTTGCTTTAGTCCATCAGAAACACGTCTTGGCTCTTTAAAATTCATTTCCATTGTGCCAACGCTGAGCGCCACCTGATAGAGAATCCCACTTGTTGCTTCGGACAACACTTGCAATGACCGGATCAAAGAGCGGTATGGGTGCAAAAACGGGGAATCATGTTACAAACAGTGAGTGTATAATAAAATAACCAATGGTTTCCTTGAGAAAATAGGCGCATGCAGCACATTGGGTTAATGCGGGCT
>NW_008783235.1:0-249 GCF_000715545.1 Opisthorchis viverrini
ACGCGCACCTCAGAAAACCAGAAAAAAGTGCATGATAGAGGCTTCGGTACTCTTGCGCTCGACGATTTTTCAAAGAAATCTCACAGAAAGGGACGGTATACCGACAAGGACCAATAATTGCGCAAATGTAGAAGGTGTATTCCTAAGTAAACTAGCTTAATAGAGTGAGAATATTTCGCCAAATAGTACCAATTGCAAACGAATTCCGTTTTGACAAGGGACTGTAGTGTCTGTAATCCGTTATCACAT
>NW_008783236.1:0-249 GCF_000715545.1 Opisthorchis viverrini
AATTTATCACAAGATAATAATGCACATTTCCTCACTCCTCAATAACACCATTTTGACCGAAATTACTGTTCAAGTTTACCAAATTGCCATCCGAAATACCGCAATATACTCAAACACAACGTGCATCACAGAACTTTTAAGAGGCACAAACATTCAGATCTTTCAGCTGCCTAATGTAGGACATTGTGGGGCGCATAATTGTGGCCTCGTCAATTAACCTGGACATTTGCACTGTGTAGATGTTTCACT
>NW_008783237.1:0-249 GCF_000715545.1 Opisthorchis viverrini
AAAAAAGACCAAACAAGCGGCGAACTACGCCTATTTGTATGCGCTTTCCACATCATGGTGGTGGTTGGTCAAGACATATCAGCCACATACACTGTCTGTTGTGCCGGTGGTTTAATCTAACCGAATTCGATAACCCGTATTTTTAAGAGGAATCGTGAGGCAGTTATTTGGCAGCACATTCAAGTGAAAATGATCGTAAACACGAGATTTATTTGTTTTTATTACTTTTGGTCACTTTTGTACAATTTG
>NW_008783238.1:0-249 GCF_000715545.1 Opisthorchis viverrini
GATTCTTGGCGTTTTTTGGGCCCAAGGCAAGATTGTAAGATAATTTTGGTTAGGTGCACTTAGTTAAGAAATTAATTTGAAAAGCTTCCTTGGTGTAAAATTTATCATTGAAACATTTTGAACGGTCATTTCTATTGTTAACTGATTCCCAACACATTGGGCCAATTTGGATTTATTCATCATATCATTTTGAAGGGAATACTTTTGTTTATCCTGATGAAGAGTAATATACTTACCTGTTATGTAGAA
>NW_008783239.1:0-249 GCF_000715545.1 Opisthorchis viverrini
TTCGTTTTATTTGGTTGAGGAAACCTTCCTCAAGGAGTTTTTGCCAGAAGAGTTTGCCTCAAACTTCCTCTTCTTTGAGCAGCCTTTCAGGAGCGCACAGTCTCCGTATGCGACCAAAGCGAGGTTGAAAAATTGGATGTCCGGGCTCATGAAGTGTTAAATCGTGGTGCGTAAGGGCAGCGCAGGCCCAAGGATCCGGCCCATACCAGACGGATAGATAAAATCCGTATGAGAAACATGCTGTCAACG
>NW_008783240.1:0-249 GCF_000715545.1 Opisthorchis viverrini
ATGACAGTATCTTATTTTGGTCTCATGCTCTATTGTGATTAATGTCCGGAATTCATTCGTTTTATCCCACTGTGTTGTCGTATGATTGTCACTCGTATTTGGAAAGGTATCCTGACTGGTGTTACCGCCGACAAAAACAGGCCATTAGCTGACCACAAAGTCAGTGGCTATATCGTGGACATATTCCCGTAAACTCAAATTGGCTTTATATTTAAACGGAAGGCTGGCCCAAAATTTACGGTAATCTAC
>NW_008783241.1:0-249 GCF_000715545.1 Opisthorchis viverrini
TCCAGAAGCCTAAAAGTGGCCATCTGGGCAAAGAATCATACGCAAATCCTATCGCTTATCTAAAGTATAGTACACTGAGTTGTAAACGAGGCAAGTTTTTCGAACGGATTACGCCGTTGACGAATTGTCTGAATGTACTGTCGATCCGGGTGCTGACCAGAATAGGTTTGGTATTTCTCACTACTTAAATCAATATTTAGTAGTGAAACGTTTTGGCACTTCCTGCTTTATGCAAATTAGCTGGTGCAC
>NW_008783242.1:0-249 GCF_000715545.1 Opisthorchis viverrini
GCAGGTCAAAAGTGGACATCTCAGGATAAGTTCATGTAAAATTGGCATGAGTGGTGTAAGCTGGCACACCGTGCTTCCGTGTAGCCCCGGAGATCAGACGGAGGAGATTATACATGTAAGTATGCTCAAGGTGATCAACAAACTAAATCATGTTGTCAGAACAACGATCATCAATAGGTAATCCCTCTGGTCATGAGCAAGCACCGCTGTCAACTATGCCTACTGTATCACTCTTCTAGGGTAACCAAT
>NW_008783243.1:0-249 GCF_000715545.1 Opisthorchis viverrini
ACGCCAGAACAGGACGACGGTTCAAAAGCGAGTGGTGTGGCTATGAACATTTCAAGTGATTAATTTAAAGCATACAGAAGCAACTCTGAAATCTACTTGACATGGTAGGTGGGAAAAATGGTGCGAGAAAACTGAACAGCCAGTCCTTTTGCTTAACTTCTCTACCTCCGTAAAAGAGTCGAAAATAATGGACCAAATAATCATGTTGAGGACGAGATGACTCACTGGTTAGAGCGCGAATTTACTGAC
>NW_008783244.1:0-249 GCF_000715545.1 Opisthorchis viverrini
GCTCTAACCACTTAGGCCATCTCGCCCTACATGCTTTTATATCGCTTGACTTAGAAAGCACAGGATTCAGTGAAAACTATCCTCTATTCGCAGGGCGCATAAATTGAGGGAATTAACTGACACAAATCTTTACATGTCACCTGACGATTTTGTTGCAACACAATTTCTGTTAGTTCTGAGGAAGGCGAATAAGAAGAATGAAATTTAGAATTTTATCTAACTTTTCGATCACTTTTGTGACCCTTCGCC
>NW_008783245.1:0-249 GCF_000715545.1 Opisthorchis viverrini
TAATTAGCCTCGGCAGGTGACATCGAGTAAATTTATGGGTACGACGGTCCGTCAGTGGCCGTTAGATTGAACTATCAAGCATAGTCGGGGGCTCATTTTTATCGGCCCGCATAGATCCTGGCCTGGCGTTTACTATAGGTAGCAGGCATGGGCGAGAGCGCGCTCAGCTATGGGTACGACGGGTCATCTTTGGCAGTCATATTAGGACGCCGCATACGAACACCAGCCTAACACTTTCAAAAAGTGGCC
>NW_008783246.1:0-249 GCF_000715545.1 Opisthorchis viverrini
GTCATTCGAGCGAACGGAAAGCCCTTTGGTCCCATGGGTATCACCGCTGATACTATACCACCTGGCGATCGTTTTGGCCCTAATCCTTGTCTCTATTCAGTAGTGTTTCACCAGTGTGTAATGAAGCTATTACAAAACTGTTCTGCAAGGGAGGTGACAAACAAATCCTATGAAATACGGAACCGTTAGCTTGATCTCTGTCATCAGGAAGAGCACATGGCCGTGTACGAAACGACTGTCGCAGCAGCA
>NW_008783247.1:0-249 GCF_000715545.1 Opisthorchis viverrini
GTGGTAAGTTATAGACAAGAACACTTGGGGGGTCGTCGTACTTGTGGGTTAATTCTAAGGGGTTCAGGCTGGTGGGTGCAAACGCTAGAACCTAGTATGTGGAGGGTCGGGGTTAGTGCGCATATTAGAAGGGCTTGTGGACCATTTCAAAAAGTGTACTGTGTAAGCTGAGATGCGGAAAGCGCTCAGCTTCCTCAATAGAAATGCGAGAATAATGGCTTTTCGAAAGCCTACTTGAGATGAGATAGT
>NW_008783248.1:0-249 GCF_000715545.1 Opisthorchis viverrini
CGAGTCTTGACTGTGCCAAAACGGCTATGATGCATTTTACAAGGGGATTGATTTGCGACCTGCTATAGGAATAATACCCTCATCCAATGGCAAACGAAAGGTGGCCATTCTCGAGTTGAATGGTCTATCTTGTCACCAGAGAAACACTGACCAGTTTGAGTTCACCGGCAATGGTCAGTCAGTTAGCAACACGTATGCAAATTCACATAACGTTATCAGCTCAGTAGCTGGACCAGAAATCAAGCGACA
>NW_008783249.1:0-249 GCF_000715545.1 Opisthorchis viverrini
GGGTTCGATTTCGGTTACGGATGGGCGCGTGATGACAGCTTTGAAGCACCAGGGGCCATATGCGTCCGTGATTAACAATATCCATCTCTGTGTCTCACGGAATTACATTAGCGGCACCGATGCTGCTTGTGGGGACGGAATCTGATGGACGGCCAGGCTCCATAGTGTCAACATTGTGAAGGTGGTGCTATCTTTGGGGCTTTGTTTTGCTTCGGACCAGAATAAGGCGAGGTCGATTTTATCGAGTTA
>NW_008783250.1:0-249 GCF_000715545.1 Opisthorchis viverrini
TGGTTGCATGTTGCGACGACGTCAAATCCACAGCGATTTAATTGGGCACAGATGAAAAGTTTGGAGCAAGCCTGTCTGATGCCCTGAGTTACATGACTTAAAGAGGGCCAAACATGCTTTGTAAATACCTTTGCAGGGACAGACAGTAGTAAACTGCGTTATGGCACTCTCCCTATGCAGCTGGTCGACGAAGAATCTCAAAAGGCAACAAACCTTCGAACACTGGCGTACATGAAGGTCTAATTCACT
>NW_008783251.1:0-249 GCF_000715545.1 Opisthorchis viverrini
CTGTGTTTTTCAACCATAGTTATGTGGCTTTCCCCAGTTACTTACAGTCCACCGTTGTGCCTCTCATTTATGTTGTACACTATTGTACATGAATGGCTGTTGTCGTGACACGAACAAGAGAATAGTTTGGATGGATACCAACGGTGATTCAGCATCCTTTCGGTACAAGGAGTCGAGGGTGGTCCCTGCACTAGGATGTTGGGTAGACATATTTGTTACTCAACTGTCATGAGTTGAGTTGGATCGGGA
>NW_008783252.1:0-249 GCF_000715545.1 Opisthorchis viverrini
GAAGACCGAATTTTGCTTCCAGTGGTGTAGGCCATAGACAGCTTGAATAACCAGACATCAAATATAGGTCCACGCGGGTTTCTAGCTGACCTGCTTGGCGGAACTACTACTGGTGATACGGTTTTGAACCAACGGATAATCCGATTGTGTCATCGTACGACCGACAGTCGGTTGTTGTCCTGCTTGTTTCAGTGTGTAAACATCAAAGGAAGCTAAATAGACCGTTTTCAGAGTTCCAGAAATGACTTC
>NW_008783253.1:0-249 GCF_000715545.1 Opisthorchis viverrini
AACCGATGAAAAGTACCTTGAATACTTGCACTTTATGCTCATATTTCTCATAGACCTAAGGTCTTCGAATGATCCACCAAACATAGCGGGGAAACTATTGTTGTGACCTCACAACTTTCGTTCATTTTTGTCGATGGCATCATCATGCGCTGATTATTTAAAGGCCGGATTATCTGGTCACAGAAATAGCTAGACAAAGATATTTATGTACTTGGATTGTACAAATGGTCTCATTTTGTTATGTGATGA
>NW_008783254.1:0-249 GCF_000715545.1 Opisthorchis viverrini
CCTTATGCTTGACGTAATGGTTCGAATCATAGTCGTTCATGATCACCTACACCCTGAAGGATTACTTGTTGACTTGGATGTCGCCCGTCTTAGGTACATCAAATTACAGAGAACCAGCCAACCAATAAGGGTGCGTGTCAAACACACCAATCACAATTTGGTGTCTATTTGAACCAGTAGATGTTACGAACTCATGCACGAGCGAGTTAAGCTCGGTTGATAAAACTCAAGGGCTACAGACGCGTCAAT
>NW_008783255.1:0-249 GCF_000715545.1 Opisthorchis viverrini
CAAGTCATATGTTGTCCGACTCGCGGTTTCCACCATCGTGGAGGCGCAGAGATAAAACATTCGCCTCAGAAGATCGTTTCGGCATTCGTACCACATGGCAAGCAGAACAACAAGCTACTCTTACTATCACACTAAACTCACTTGGCATTGGTATGTGCTGTGTATCAGAAACAATAAGTCAGTATGCAAGTACAGTCTAATCACTCTCCACTGGCTCCCAACTGCAAACATCTGGCGATCCCGAGTCCA
>NW_008783256.1:0-249 GCF_000715545.1 Opisthorchis viverrini
TCACGCCAATGTCCCTACCGAAACCACAGATGAAGTAAGTTTCACAAAGGAGAATGCTGCAAAGACAACTTGAGGAGCTCGCGCTATCACCGACCCGACAGAAGGACGCAGGCAGAGGCCATGACTGCCACATTCAGGATGAAATCACCAGGTCTACGTAAATTGGTCAAAATATGTAGCAGTGTCACACCACTTACACTCTAACTGGCTACAAGTTCTGACATCACTGTTGCAACTTCATATATATTT
>NW_008783257.1:0-249 GCF_000715545.1 Opisthorchis viverrini
GAGTGTTTCCACTAATCCACCAGAGACGTATTGGGCGCACTTGAATTATCGATCGTGTCCACGCCTGAGCAATGTGATTAGTTTAAGAACGGCTCGGAAGACGACCTAGTGACTCTCCTGGTTGTGTTGATAGACTGACCCCCCTGTCAGAACTTCTCTGTCAGTACATTTGAATCACACTTAGATATGAAATTCACATCACTTAGTCAGGTGTTGGTAAACTTTTCGAGTGACAACTTTTCATGCTGG
>NW_008783258.1:0-249 GCF_000715545.1 Opisthorchis viverrini
CGACTGTGGCCATTGATTTATTCCCTAAACTTGACCATTTGAGTCTTTTGCATGTGTATTCATGTGCCAAACAGACTGGAACTGGTTGTCCGGTTTTGTAGGCTTATAGTTGGGTCGATCGGCAGTCATGTGACCCGAAAGCTGAGCTTTTTGAACACTCACCCATCAGCTGTGTTTCGAATAGACTGTGACCTTGACCGTCTCGCGTTTCCTGCTGTCACGTGTGCTCGCTTGCTGCTGCGGTGGTTC
>NW_008783259.1:0-249 GCF_000715545.1 Opisthorchis viverrini
GCAACTCAATTCAGCGGCGGAGCTACTAGTCACGGAACGTGAGTATCCGAATTCACCTCGTAGGATCAATAAATGTAACCTGCCAAGTTGACAACTAACACGACCATCATCTGCCCTCCCACCTCCGCAAGTCCTTTTCGTAATCGGAAGCCAAATCCCCATACTCACTCCATTCTCTGTCTCGCTGTTTTCATCTTGAAGGTGGAGTTCGGGCCTGTCATCCACCCGTCTTTACATCAACTGTCCAGT
>NW_008783260.1:0-249 GCF_000715545.1 Opisthorchis viverrini
ATGTTCTTAAGCAACTGAATGTGCTGAACCAGGCAGCCTTATGTTTCAGGTAGTATGATTTTTGGAAAATCATCATACACTACTTATAGGGTTTTTGAAAACTTTCAGAAGCCGACCACCAGTTTCATCTATCTTCAGGCGGCCTGACGCAGTACAATCAGTCACTTACAAATAGCAGAGACGGAGGATTCAATTAGATTTTAGGCGAGCCACCCGTCACAACCAAATTGATATGCAAATAAGTGTATT
>NW_008783261.1:0-249 GCF_000715545.1 Opisthorchis viverrini
GTCGCAATCTGAAATATCCAGGAAGCCCCTTACCAGACTGTTTAAATGGGAAATCCCTTTAAAAGAGTGTACAGTACGCTAGCCCAGTGGCTATGTCGAGAGAGCTCAGTGGTTAAGCCGCCGACTTACGGAGCGGGAGGATCGTGGTAAGAACCCGAACTCAACATCTCGACTGCTTAAGTCTAGGCTTAGACAAACTGGAAGTATCCCAGCCCTTATACCTCCTTCCGTTGGCATGGTAGCTAGGCA
>NW_008783262.1:0-249 GCF_000715545.1 Opisthorchis viverrini
TGACATTTTGACCCACATCCTCATTAGTCTGGAAGAACGGAGAATGAAGTAGACAAGAGCGGATCATTATAAAAAGTACTTCGCCATGGAAAGGTACGGTGGAGTGTGAAATTACAGAACCAACAAGGGTTGGTGAATGCTGGTAATGGAGGGTTAGACAGTTAGAAGTTAGGGTTGGACAGAGAAGTTGGGTTAGCGATCTCGAACCCAACGTTCAAGTGGAAACAAAGAAGACATGTAACTAAAAAA
>NW_008783263.1:0-249 GCF_000715545.1 Opisthorchis viverrini
GTTACACTGCTAAATATCGAGCAAATTTGGTTTCTTCATATTTATAATTTGACGAGCGACAGACAAAAAACTTGTAGCGTTTTGTAAATCAACATAAGTGGGAATATCCATCTATTCAACCGATCAATTAATTTTATAAAAATGTAGTAATTTCTTGCGCCCTCTTGGAAATCCTCTTTACCACAGTATTCCCCATAGCGCACTTTAGATGTAAACGGGAATTGTACGATCCTGTGCTAAGGCCATGAT
>NW_008783264.1:0-249 GCF_000715545.1 Opisthorchis viverrini
TTTTTCCCATGTCCGGTATAACTGAGAAAGAATCACCTTCCACGGTATCACAAACCGCTCTAAATTCTCTGATTGTTGTGGAAGGCTGCGGAATTATCAGTCATTTGTGGTGCATAATATCAGACCGCTTTTTCGTCAAGGCGGCGTATTCCTGAGTCTCAGGGGCCTTGTGTATCAGACTTCAGTTCGGGCTGATGTGTTTTATGGCTGTGAGATCTGACCTTTTCGAGCAGCAGAACTGAGACGTCT
>NW_008783265.1:0-249 GCF_000715545.1 Opisthorchis viverrini
CAGAATACACGATTTTCATCGGTAGTGTGTGCATTTGGACCCGGATGCTGGCCTTGGTACGGGACGGCATTCAAACTGACTCTATGTTTATAGCTTCGAAGTTGATTTCCCTATTTGTGGAATTTGCACTGACATCACACTTTTCTGGATAGTACCCGTTCAGTCCTAACGCAATTATACTACTTATTCCAAACCAAGAAGTGGAAAAACTTGACTCGATTTTCGCTCCTATTAGAGCTCATCAGCAGT
>NW_008783266.1:0-249 GCF_000715545.1 Opisthorchis viverrini
CTGTGTCTGTTTGCGACGATGGTAGTTTGAATGTTTTGTGGTCTAGTTCTGTACGCCTGCGTGGTTTGTTTGCGAAGTACGGTTATGTAATTCAGGCAGATTCGACGTGTCAGTGTAACAGAGGTGGTGGAAACCTGTGGCATGTGGTAATCACCGATCGTAACGGTGTTGGTCGGAGTGTGTTCTAATTCTTTATCCGAAATAAGTCACAGGAATGTAGTGATGTTGCTGTGGAACATTTTGTGGGAA
>NW_008783267.1:0-249 GCF_000715545.1 Opisthorchis viverrini
TCCATCAAGCTATGGTCACTCCTGGCTCAAATATTTTACTTACCCCTAGTTCCCAGTGGACTTACAGCAGTACGCGAAATGGAACTCGCTCACACGCCGACACCCAGTGGTCTCTCTGTATGCGATGAGTTCGAAAACCCATCTCCCACCCGCGTAGAGTCGACCGCGAGGTTCCCATCTCCTTCCAACACCCCTACTCGCAACCCCCTATCCAAACGATCTCACGCACAGTCCTCCTTAGCCTACCCT
>NW_008783268.1:0-249 GCF_000715545.1 Opisthorchis viverrini
TCCTTCCATGATACCACAAAATGCGTTGAACTCAGGAAGAGAGAAGATACACATAACCTATGTAAAAAACAGGATACCTTTCCCTAACAGATACTTCCGGAATTCCTGACTATTGCTAGAGTCACATCTGAGTTCAAGAATGACATTCATCGTTGGTCGTAGGAAGGAGTGGAGCAGTTGGAGTACGTATCGCAAAGTACAGATACGATTGATGTAACCCTGGCCAGGGCGAAACACAGCTGGATTCTC
>NW_008783269.1:0-249 GCF_000715545.1 Opisthorchis viverrini
GTTCTATGCTCTCTGGTACAGACTTACACATCCTTATGTATACCGAGCTCTATCGGTTTTTCCAGTGTATTTGCTACCGCAAGAACACTGAAAAAGGTGTACTCATGAGGAGGTATCCAATGAGGCTAGTTGACTAAATTGCCCCTGCACTTGTCTACTATTCTGCCTCCACGCTTGAACGGTTGTGTGATATGGCTTATTTTAGGGACATTCTATTACTTCTATTTCCGTTCAGCCGTCTTGCTCAGT
>NW_008783270.1:0-249 GCF_000715545.1 Opisthorchis viverrini
TTCTGTGCTTCGGCCCAGGTCAACATCATTAGGTACGCTCGTTGCGGACCAGACATTAATGACGCCCTTGCGTTTCCTGGGTGGGTCCGGGGCTAAGAGACAAAAGTAATTTATTTTCATGCGGACTCAACTTTGGTACAAGCCTGAAGAACACCAGCACCCAGCGGGCAAGGTTCAACATCACGACAGTCAGCGCGATATGATACGCGATCCGTTGCAAACCAGCGGTCACTAGTAGTAGTAGGCCGG
>NW_008783271.1:0-249 GCF_000715545.1 Opisthorchis viverrini
AATTACTGTTGAAAACATACTGATGTTGCGTAATAATTTATATAAAGACGTCCGTGCATACATCAAACTGATTGAATTTGAGAAACTGCAAACAACATTTGACAGTAAATTCTACTCTTAACTTTATGGCAGAAAACCTCTCAGGTTTTGGTGACCTATCAACTGTGACGAGTTACGGTTTCCTCTTTATTTGTGGTACATGAGAACCTACTTCCAAAATAAATTCGATGGTTTAGAAAAAAACACCAG
>NW_008783272.1:0-249 GCF_000715545.1 Opisthorchis viverrini
AAAAAAAACAGTCGACAAGACTGAACTGTGCAAACTGCTGTACTCTAATCTATGCTCTTGATGTGAGCTGTGTGTAAGCCGTATCCTACTTCGTCTGTGTGAACTTACTCGATGTGGAGTACAACCCATTTTTTCACCAGAATGAGCTAGACTCACCAAAATGTGTGACAGTATAACCCAATATACTCATCTGTACACAAATTTGGTTTTTTGAAACCCATAGTGGGCTATCGACGGATTTTCAGCAAC
>NW_008783273.1:0-249 GCF_000715545.1 Opisthorchis viverrini
GATAGTGTGCAGAGGTTTGGGCTTGTCTCAATAGCGGATGTGGGCACCTCATAGCCAGGTGGGAACAATAAGTGGATAGAGTCGATGGGGTGGGAAATTAACAGCTAGAGAAGTAGGAGTTTTGGGATTCCACAATCTCAGCAAGGTCAGAGATATGTTGTCCCTCAGCGGCCACAATATTTGGAACTGCAGATGAATTTGAGAAGCAACGTCACTAACATTCGGGTCGTCACAACAAAGCTCATCACA
>NW_008783274.1:0-249 GCF_000715545.1 Opisthorchis viverrini
TGACCTCATTTAGCTCCTCAGATTACCAGCATCCTCAACAGGATGATGCGAAGCGTTGATTCGTGATTATTTCCATTGGTTTAGTTGGTTTTACAGAACGGGTAAAACTTGATCGAGAAATATCCCTATGCAGGTCTTTACAGTATCTCCAAGCAAAAAACGTTTCAGGATGAGTATTTGGGTGTGAGGAATTAGGCCCCGGTACGCTCTGCTTCACAGTAGTAAAACTGTTTTCTGGGAGGAAACGGT
>NW_008783275.1:0-249 GCF_000715545.1 Opisthorchis viverrini
GTAACATTCATTTTATTTTACCCTGACATCTATCCAAAGACCAGGTGTAGTTGTAGAGTTCCACCAGTTGGTGGCGTAAACCTGCTGTAGTCGAACTCTAAATTCTCTGTTTAGCCGAAGCAATCGGATTGCCGTCTGAGTTGAGCCTTAGGAGTGAAGCCAGCCTCTGATGTTTTGAATGCCGTATGGTGCCATTGGATTGAACGGATGAAACACCTTTCTTACGATAGAAGGAAATGGTATGACTGC
>NW_008783276.1:0-249 GCF_000715545.1 Opisthorchis viverrini
CACCCGTTCGACGATAGACAAATATGCTAGCTCAGTCTGGCTTCCAGTGGCGGATACCACGGTAGATTTGAGACTGAGACGACCAACTTCTGGTATCACTATTTGCATCTGACAATGATGCCAACGCAATATCCGGTTGGGGATTTTCCTCATCAACGTAATACCTGGGATAAAAAGAATATCTTCAAGCCATTGCAGAAGACGTTACCATAAACCTCCGACCAGCCGTAAAATGAACAAACCACGTTT
>NW_008783277.1:0-249 GCF_000715545.1 Opisthorchis viverrini
GCAGACAGGTTTGTTCTTTTCGTCTAGCAGCTATGGCTTCTCTGAAGGATATACTGTGGAAGTGTGTGACACAGCTCTTTAATGCCTCTGCATTGAGTAGCAACCTGGTCAGTGTGAGGACTCATGGGGAAAACATTCGAAAGCGCTATGAACTGGGTCTTAAAAGTGGGCGTGCGAGTGGCGTCCCCCTTGGTAGAAGCACTTCCCTCTCAGTCTATAGTGTCCGGATACATCCGGTGAAGATATCAG
>NW_008783278.1:0-249 GCF_000715545.1 Opisthorchis viverrini
CGTCACATCGCAGCAAACTTTTATTTGTTATGTTGATGAAAAACGATTAAAGTTTCAATCTGGCTGGATGCATGCAGATGCGGTTGTTCTTTCCTCAGCTTAATGTTTGATTAAAGAATTCACTTGGATCTGCTATCTGAAGTGTCGGAAACACACCTGATGTCGACAGTGATAACAGTGGGCCACAAATAGATCAATAGGGGTTTATCTATCACACGGCATGGCGAAATGTCCTTCATTAGCTGTGTT
>NW_008783279.1:0-249 GCF_000715545.1 Opisthorchis viverrini
TGACGGTTTTCAATAGGGAAATACCGAAATTCGAGATTGTTTGGCTGCAAAATCGATCTTCTCTGTTTTCTGTTCTGTTGACAGAACGCGTGTAGATCTCGGCACGGCGAGGCCGCTGTAACAATTCTTTAACTCTGCTTCATGGTGTCGGACCGACATGTCGTTATAAGCTGGGATGCGTTTAACCCTAAACGTTGCGGACATGACATCACACTGCGCAACGTGGACCGTGCCTCACTCACATGATGA
>NW_008783280.1:0-249 GCF_000715545.1 Opisthorchis viverrini
TGTACAAACGTTTTAACTACTGATTTAATGAAGTAGACCGTTTATCTGTAAATTAACAGTACAGCTTACGGCCACACACTTTGTATGATATCGCTGTGCTATTGTTCGTTTTTTTCAGACCAGAGCAAGTATATTTTGAGTTAAAATAATTAATGAATAGGCGAGACTCACGGTGTCAGTATCACATGACCGTTTCGACGGGCGAAACTCTCAACCGATAGTTTGATTTACCGTGAAGCTAGAGATTTT
>NW_008783281.1:0-249 GCF_000715545.1 Opisthorchis viverrini
GGTGGCAGGAAATTGAGTGCTTGGTTCTACACACTATTTTTCAGAGCTCAAAATCGGAACTAGTATCGGCATGACATGATCCCATGTATTTTAGCAAGGGAGGCAGCAACTGGGAAGTAAAGTCTACCAGAAACAGGATGTACGCGCTTTCACGGGTAAAACCAAGCATAGTAGATGAGTACCGTTTCCGCGCTCTAAGGCGTGTAGGCGGTCATGCATGCAATGGTAAAAGGATGAGGCCCGTATGCC
>NW_008783282.1:0-249 GCF_000715545.1 Opisthorchis viverrini
TTTTTTTGTTTTCTGGGTTTAGTTCACGGAAGCGTGGTGCTTGGATAAAACCGCCGTCTACAAACCTTTAAGCCAACTCAAGCTACCAACCACTGGAAGCAGATGAACTTCACTTTCACAGGCCCCTTAAACCGCAGGAGACACGTAATAAAGAGACAGGCAGATCCAACACGAAACGATCAACCATGGTTACTCGAATGCATTTTCAACCATGAACTCAGATAATAAATAAATAGCATGCCTCGGGGG
>NW_008783283.1:0-249 GCF_000715545.1 Opisthorchis viverrini
TAGGGCGCATGCTTTTGTAGCGACCCAGTCACCCAGTATCTATGGGCGACGAAGAACACAATACATTAAATATTCATGATGGTGTTATCTGACCGCCAACGATGGCCTAAAATGCTTATTAATACGCACTTCATCGTTAAGTGTGGCCACTTATTGTAATTGCCGGACCCGTGTCCATTTTCAATGCTGATTATGGAGTCTCAACTGCGCAAGATGTGTTGAATTGCTGCCCTAGAGCGGCACTTCATC
>NW_008783284.1:0-249 GCF_000715545.1 Opisthorchis viverrini
CAGATGTCGATAACTGTGATTTTGTAGAATCGATTAGTATTGCTGCCATTATATTCTTGTTTCATTCAGCAGATTCTTCTGGGAGAAGAGAGGAGGGACTAACCAGATCAGAACGCATTTTAGCCTACAAAACCTGATTACAACGCAAAACTCATTTTCAGCCTGTGCATTTCTTTCGCAAGCTGCTTCACAGTGGACATGCTACGTCGCAACCCCTCACACGTTGCCAAATATCCACCTCAATCAACA
>NW_008783285.1:0-249 GCF_000715545.1 Opisthorchis viverrini
AGCGTATATCAAGTGTACACTTAGGGCCCAGGGGATCATGGTCAGAGACAGATCGTCACCTATAATTTGGTTCTCCAGTTTGAAAGAAAATTTTGGCACTCAAATTACCTTCGTTTATTATGCAAACGACCGGAAAATATCCTCTATCAATGTGAAGCAGATAGTGCATACTACTTTCAGGCTACTAAAAACTTTAGGATTAAATCCCTCTTTGAAACCATAAGGCCACTCGTGAGCCAAGCAGTGTAA
>NW_008783286.1:0-249 GCF_000715545.1 Opisthorchis viverrini
TTAAATGGATATCCCGGGATCAGCCGGATGAATTAATTGATCGAAATATATTTTTGTTGACCCCATATTGATAGAAAAGTCGAAACACGCGTCAAATCATATCACCGTGTTTCGTTGTCTTCAAAGTCCCCAAGGAATTTTGAATTCCGTCGGTGGGTGGTATCACAACATGCATGGTCAAGATACATGTGAACTTTGCAGGTCCCGTGAACATACATAATTTTCTCATAATCGCGGACGCTTACAGCA
>NW_008783287.1:0-249 GCF_000715545.1 Opisthorchis viverrini
GATTTTCAATCCGTATAGCAGTTTCCTGTGCCCATTCTTGCGCAGCGGTGGCAAAACGATTGCAGTTGGTATGATAGTGCAAGTATAGAGGCTACACACTAGAGGGTCACACTAGCGGCTAATCCTACTGCTAGTTCACACTAGAGGAAATCAGAACTCTAGAATAAGCGCGGCTCCGTCCGCCGGTTCAACGTAGATTCGGATGCAATGAACCGTCTATTACAAGTCAGTTTACAGCTAGCAATCTTC
>NW_008783288.1:0-249 GCF_000715545.1 Opisthorchis viverrini
AAAACCACCACGCCAGTACCTGAACATATTGAAGGAGGACCACAGCAAACACTGGACATACACAAAAATCGATATCGATCTAATGTCTTGTAGGTGTCACCGGATATCACCGCCTGGTTTCTAATTGGTGCAGCAGTGTTCACAGAGCAGAAATTCTAATTACTTTGGATTCGCTGCGCAGATGAGAAACATAGTGTTGTGACTTGGTGTACGATCGTGCAACGGTAGCTCTACACAGCCCTTTATGGA
>NW_008783289.1:0-249 GCF_000715545.1 Opisthorchis viverrini
AACGCACAGGTATACCTAAGGCCTGGTTCTCCCCACTCGACAAGCGTAAGAATCGAAAGTCCATTAAGAATAAGCATCCTTGGAGGAATTTGGAATCGATTCAACAGGACCTGAGGCTTTGGAACGGCGAAAGGAAGACAAGAGTTAGAGGGCCATGGGAATAAGGCATTCAGATCAGACTAAACGTTGGCGAGTGTGGAAACAGTCACTGGCTTTGAAAGTGCAAGCTATCTTAATATCATCAGCAAA
>NW_008783290.1:0-249 GCF_000715545.1 Opisthorchis viverrini
AACGTGCTTTACTATTAGAGTGGTCAAAATTAATGTATGGTCCCTTTCAGCCGAGGAATATTGGCAACAAATAAGAGACTCTTCCCGGTGCATGAGGAGTATTTACAAGATTCATGCGCCTCGTTCACCATATAAGATGCCTGAATACTACGAGATAAAAGCGATAATGATTTTATGACAAATCATTTAATCTGCACCAAAAAAGTACCTTTGGTTAGAAAACCTGTTATATCTGCTGATTTGTCAATC
>NW_008783291.1:0-249 GCF_000715545.1 Opisthorchis viverrini
AACTTATTGGGTAGCCGGACCACTACAACACAAACCTCTTATTATTACTGTCCTTATTATTATTATTATTGTTCACAGTTCACCTGGCTTACTGAAGTACAGCCCTGATGAGTGTACGCAGGAGAATGTGACGTAAACCCCGACCAACTATTATAAGGCCCATTCTTAGGCGCGCAGTCAAAATTTCTCTGCAAGTGTGGTTTGAACTAAAGGAGTTCACGCACTATGCCTTAGCACGCGACAGCATTC
>NW_008783292.1:0-249 GCF_000715545.1 Opisthorchis viverrini
TCATCACACTCTTGAGCCGCCTGTCACACTCGAAGAACAACCGCTCTCACCTTCGGGCAATAGAGTATCGTCTGAGTAGCGTAGTGCGGATCAAATTCCTACTGCGAAGAACTGTGAAACGGCACGGCGACCTGATAAACTCAACCGACGATTTTTAGAAACCCGAATGTGACGGAAGTAGTTTCACTGCTTCCTACTAAACCACCATGCTTAATCTGACTGGAATCTCCGCGTCTGTACACCGACCTT
>NW_008783293.1:0-249 GCF_000715545.1 Opisthorchis viverrini
GCGGACTCCGAACATGCACTCATGCACTGCTGCTTTGTTTACATGCAAACCTTACTTAGCCAACGAGAAACAAGTAGCTCCAGAAAACAAACGAAACTTTCAGAACCGACTCCCCGAACGCCTACCGCACCCTCCTATTGCGGATATTAGCGGCCACTGCGAACAAGTTCTCACAGTGCTACTCAGTGTCTGAATTCCTTTGCAGTACAGCCCGTCAAAGCTCATTCAAACACTGGATCTCTGATAGGA
>NW_008783294.1:0-249 GCF_000715545.1 Opisthorchis viverrini
TTCAGTGCGGCTACTTCGTACCCTATTTCCTCTTCCGAAGGGCAGTGAAGACTTACATTCCATTCGCTCGTACGCTCCACCGGCGTGTTGCAAGAGGCCAGCTGAACTGCTCTTCGAAGTGTTCGGCCCATCTCTCCAGTCAACATTTTTGCAGGCGAATTAATGAGCCATCTTCTGCACTTATCTCTTCGCTGACAGTTGCTTTCCTACGGCCAGTCGGTCGTATCAGTTGATAAATGACACGGCTGT
>NW_008783295.1:0-249 GCF_000715545.1 Opisthorchis viverrini
AAGAGGCTATCCAGAAACCGGAGTATGCAAGCGCAGTGAGAGCACGCACTATCATACTCATCTGCAGCTATTCTATCTGTAATGTGGACTGTCTACTCTCGTCCTCACAGAAACCTAGCGGTGTATACGAAAAAACTGCTTACCTGGCCTCAACCGCACCTCAGAAGAGCTTCCATTGATCCGCCCAAGGCTTGCCTTGGAATTAATCATCTCGGAGCATTTCTAGATTGTCCTTTCCACAAAGTTAAT
>NW_008783296.1:0-249 GCF_000715545.1 Opisthorchis viverrini
GAAAATGCAAGACCCTTAATAAAACATTTGGTCTACCGGGGATCCTGTTTCGCTGAGAACGCTTCAAACAAGGTTCGTTGCTTCCAGTTGTTGCGTGCGCTCAGCGCTTAGAAAAAGGGGCAAGATACAAGATCGGTCGGTCGGTTGTTGGTATGGTCGCTGCAGAAAAGCATAATTTCGTTACTTCGGATAGGTGTCCTCTCGACACAAAATGATTGTTAGCATAGTGGAACCACCTTGACAACTCAC
>NW_008783297.1:0-249 GCF_000715545.1 Opisthorchis viverrini
AGCGGTTTTGTCTACAGAGGCAAAGGAACTAAATGGTAGTAACCTTTTATTTTCTTGAAGACAGCCACAAATTGTCAACGTTTCTGTACAACCGGCCTCTAGTTAATCGATTTCTAACTGAAGACAAGTTGGGCACATGTAAGGCCCTTGTGAACTATGGAACGCTGCCATGTGATTTGCGGCAGTTTGTGACGGATGAATTCGTTAAGTTTCTTACAAATCGGGATATATACAACTACAGCCGGAAGT
>NW_008783298.1:0-249 GCF_000715545.1 Opisthorchis viverrini
TTAAGCTTTTGTGTCCGACAAGGCAGTCATGATATATGAGGCACCTGGACAGTGGTTATTCCGTGTTGCGGCTTGTGTTGGAGACTGTGGCCTGAAAATTTGCTCCACATATTTTTTCCGGAATAGTGTCATTTATCATTGCTCCGTCTGAGCAATGGAACTGGTGTGTTAAATCAGCCGAGCAATAGAAGGTTGGGAAATTGATACCGAAGCGTATGGTTCTTGTCAGTGCTGTGTAGCGTTGTAAAA
>NW_008783299.1:0-249 GCF_000715545.1 Opisthorchis viverrini
ATTGGCAGCGAAGTTCGCCGGCAGGCCAGCAGAGGCCATTAATAAGCGTTTGACTAAGATGGAATGGTCTGGTATAACCAAAACCAAAGGTGCGAAGAGAGGACCTAAATCGCTCCCGAAGATTCCGGAGGGAGTGGTGGACGGCCAGTCTGAAGATGACTCTGACTGCACTGACTGGCGGAAGTCCCTGCTGGTGTGCATTGCAGATGGTGTGCGGTAGGCCGAGAAGCATCCGGATGCCCGAGCGCT
>NW_008783300.1:0-249 GCF_000715545.1 Opisthorchis viverrini
AGAAATCTTACGTTTGGTGAATATTGCCCGTAATCATCCAACAAATCACGAAAAGATCTGCGTCCAAATCCTGTTGAAGAGAGCGGAGACACATTGCAGCACCAAAGAACTACGGAACAGGGAAGAAAACTATCTTTTCAGAGTGTTCCAAAACAAAGGGTATCAAAAGAATCTAATCAAGAGAAGCTTGAGGGGGAAGACATCTGAGCAGATGCGATGATGAGGACAAGCGACCAGACGAGTAGTTCT
>NW_008783301.1:0-249 GCF_000715545.1 Opisthorchis viverrini
GTGATATCCCCAGCAATTCAAATTTAGTAGGCCTCGTCTAGCTGCTTTAAATGGTAGCGTCAATATTTCGTTTCACTATGATTAGGTTGCTCAAATCACGTGATTTCGGGGTTGATCCATCTAGACTTCTGAGCAAACGTAGTTATCATAAACCAAGAAGCTGGTCGTATACGATCACTCACGACGAACTTGTCAGCTAAAGTCTTCTTGACAAAACGACGTACTCCATTTTACCTTTAGAGAAACTGT
>NW_008783302.1:0-249 GCF_000715545.1 Opisthorchis viverrini
AGGTCACGGGTTCGAAGCTCCCAAGATGCGCGCTGTTGATGATTCCCAATACAGATGAGACAGCTGTGTATTGTATGTCGGTTTATCAGCTCGGACTGCTTTCACTTACAAAGAGAGGTCTTTACCAACCTGATTACCATTCAGGCAGAAGTAAGTTGTGTCGATTAGTTCTACCACATAATCTGGACTGTGATCATATAAAATATTAGAATACACAACAAAACTTCCCGCAGTACCAAAGTATTTACC
>NW_008783303.1:0-249 GCF_000715545.1 Opisthorchis viverrini
TCTTCCAGCCATGTTTTTGTTTGGAAACACTGCAAAACATGGGGGCCAACTGATGTCGGCATTTTCGTTTCTGCACACATAAGCCGAGTGTTCGGTCAGGGGTGAAGGCACCTCATAATGATTGTGGTGGACTGGTACTTTGGTATACACTCCTCTTCGCTTCATCAAAAACATCAACCTTAAAAGAAACTAGCTAAGTTTAGCGTTCCTCAATACTGATGCTATTAGTGCACAGGTGATGATAGCCAT
>NW_008783304.1:0-249 GCF_000715545.1 Opisthorchis viverrini
AAACTTGCACTCCCAACCTGATGAGCTGCTGACCTGTTGAAGGATGGAATGACAAACAGGACATCCACCAAAGACCAAATTAAAGTGGCCTTGAGTACGATGGTGAACAGGCACACGTTGAAGCTCATCTTGTTTGGCTCGACCCCGTCTATGTAGAAAGATGACCACACTACTATATGTTGTGGGACTTTTATACACCACCCCTGATTCTTCCGGAAAGAAAATCGTTAAGCTGTAGCACCCTTTCGG
>NW_008783305.1:0-249 GCF_000715545.1 Opisthorchis viverrini
GTTATCATGCTGAGTTTCGGCTTCACCAGACGGACCTCGACAATAGTTCGCTCGCCACTGGACGAGACTGCAAGCTGAATCGCTCTGAGTTAGCTCATCCACCTCTCCGGGTAGGTGCATCATCACTATTCTAGACACGTTCGTTACGGTATCAAAGCATGACAATCAAGATCACGTGATCCCCAACCAGGATGGTGTGAAAATTCCAGAGCACTCATCTGCGTCATTTATATCGACTCGTCACGCCAT
>NW_008783306.1:0-249 GCF_000715545.1 Opisthorchis viverrini
TCGTCCGTGATGCCACCAACTAGTCGATTAATCAGGATACGAGCTATACACTCTTGCATGTTGTTCGTGGGTGACTGATTCCACGGTAGTTGTCCGACTTCTGTCATATTTCTTTCCAGTCATACACAGGAATCTTGCGTAACGTGAACCAACATCAAAATTCTGCATAGCGAAAATTCTCTTTACAACGTGAAGCTCTGCTGGCAACCTGTCCACCATCACTACCACCCTGATTTCCAGCGGGTGACG
>NW_008783307.1:0-249 GCF_000715545.1 Opisthorchis viverrini
TAGAAATTCTTCGATTTGAATAACAATACGAATAACGCCGAAAAAAATACAGAAAAAAGGCTGCTTCACTAAAGGGTGTTGCAATGTTTAACAAACAGACAATTCGTTAGTACTGTCCCGTGCCATTTCCGGAAAAGAACATCAGCCACCTTGTCTTGGAGTTCGCTTTAGCCCGGCCGAAGCTTTGTTCGTGCCACAAAGGAAAAGAGGGCCTTCCCGACGAGCTGAGACACTGAACTGAACTGAACT
>NW_008783308.1:0-249 GCF_000715545.1 Opisthorchis viverrini
CTGGGTGTTATCTCCCCTTTGCGGGTGGTGTTGATCAAGACAAAATCAAGGTTGCTCAAGGGTGCACCGCTGGCAAGGGACTTCGAGGACTAACGTGAGCGAATTCTCTCTCTTACTTTCACAAACACACGCTATTTTCTTCTGCCTCCCTTGTGATCGAGTAGAAAATTTGCCGAAGTGTCGGTGGCTCGAATGCATCCACTAGTGGACGATGATTTGGTCTCCTCGGTTAGCAATCATCCTACATCA
>NW_008783309.1:0-249 GCF_000715545.1 Opisthorchis viverrini
ACAGATGTATTGAGATGAAGGCGTTCAAGATAGCCACGAGCATCATCATCATCGTCATAATCATCAGCATCGTTAACATCATCATCAACTTCATCATCGTCAACATCCGTGTTCAACAATGACTCTTCTCTGCGTGCATTCAACATCAGTTTGAAGCCTTATTTAAATGAATGGAATCGAAACGGATGGGGTAATTATTGGTGCTGGCCTACCACAATCGTTCCGATGCGCCTACAGCTCCAGGCAATT
>NW_008783310.1:0-249 GCF_000715545.1 Opisthorchis viverrini
TTGTGCTGAAAACGTTGACGACAACGCAGGGGATTCATTGAGTTTTATTTTCCGACGCCCCAAACTTCAGTGGACACACGACTGACCGAATAATAACAGGGGATGTTTAGCATACCGTGATTGGTGTCATAAACGCATGTCCAGTCGCTGACGCAAGCGCGCGTATTACGCAATTAACATGCATACTCTTGGGACTGGGTTTTCTTGTTGGGCGCGGTTGGCCACGCTCGTGTCGTCCTTGTATACTGA
>NW_008783311.1:0-249 GCF_000715545.1 Opisthorchis viverrini
TTCAAAATGAAGTACGGTAGTGTCGTGATTTCACTATGACAGTTTCCGTCAAAATACCCTCCAGTATCAGATCATGGTTTCCAACTGTATGGAACATGCTAACTCACGCATTTTCCACTGAAGATACCAGTCCGTGGGAGACATCATTTCGGCTGGTTCTATAAAATCGCTTTTAACAGTGTATTCCGCTTCAAACGAGATATAGTCTCTTCACGTGGCACATTTGAAGAGAATGTAATGATTTTTCTC
>NW_008783312.1:0-249 GCF_000715545.1 Opisthorchis viverrini
TAGACATGGATACGATCAACAGCTTTCTGTATCGTGTTTTTGCCAAATACGTACGAACAACTTCCATTCTTGAAGGACGCTGAGGAAGCTCCTCTGGTGCAGCCACTTAATAATGAAGGGTCTGTTATTGCTTTTCATACTGCTAGTACTTAAACTCACATTACGGCTCAAAAAGGGCTCACAGATTGGAATTCAATGACACGGAGATCGGCGGCCAAACACAATGTATTGAATTTATCCGCCCAGTTA
>NW_008783313.1:0-249 GCF_000715545.1 Opisthorchis viverrini
TAGTTTGAAGACAATTCACACCGGTATAAATGCCATTCTCCGCTAGCAACATTGAGATTCTGTCGTCAAAGTTTCAGGAAACAAAATTTCAAGCCCAAACAAGAGCAGGCGCTAGTATTCTTATTGCCGCTTTTAGTGTGGTTTGGTCCACTTAAACAATATCAACTGGAAACAATCGTTTTGCATACAGTCAGCAATAACTAACATGCAATATCAGTTACACAACTCTGACAAAACCAGAATTTTTTT
>NW_008783314.1:0-249 GCF_000715545.1 Opisthorchis viverrini
GTGGCCAGACAGAGAGGGCGTCCAGATTTGAAGATTAACTTGGAGAGGCCTGAGGATTTTGGCGCCGGATGACGCGCAAATGTTGCTTGTAAAACAGTTCCAAAAGGAACGGAGTCATCGTTCCCGTGTGTTGGGTTTACAAGAATAAGCCTATCACTGGGGTGGAGACAGAAGGGAGAGAAAGTGTGTGGAAGATAGAGAAGGGACGCATTAGCAGCAGCATGTTTTCGATTACCCGCTCTGCTGTAT
>NW_008783315.1:0-249 GCF_000715545.1 Opisthorchis viverrini
TCTCCGCCGGTACGCGTGCGTTCTTAGACAGATCACGAGAATTCACCTATTCACTGAACTCACGGGTTTATCGCAGAATCCTTAAAAAACACGCATCGCTGCGACCCCAAGCATCAAACCTACAGAACATTTCAAGCGTCTTCGTCTCCTTGAAGAACGCTACGCTCCGAAGCACTGCGATGTCGCTGGATGTGAAAGACACCCAGCTATCCTGGTTCAGATTGCTCGTAGGTATCTACAACTAAAGAC
>NW_008783316.1:0-249 GCF_000715545.1 Opisthorchis viverrini
AACACTCGGATAAGAAACAAGGCAAATGCTTTGTAAATATCGTACATTCTCTTTTACCCACTGAAGATGTACAATCTGTCGCGCGCTATTAGACGTGGTAGTACCGCGGACAAAATGGAACGTAGTTGGCCACCATCAACCATGGGTATTTTGACTATGATGAAACCACTGACAGCTTTAGGTGACTTGGCATACTCTAAAGCTAAAGGAGAGCAAAATCTTGTAGCCTAGCTTGGCTGGCGGGCCAAT
>NW_008783317.1:0-249 GCF_000715545.1 Opisthorchis viverrini
CCCAAAGCTCTTCGTACGCTCCAACAAAAAGATTTCACCGAAAGTTTCAAGACTCCTAACAATGGCCGAGTGCACGGATATCTTTATCTGAGCTGGCAGTTGGGCAGAATAGACAAGCGTGGAGGCGTCTAGGCGGCTCCAAGGGCCAACGTTGGCAGACAGTTCACGAAGCTGCGAGCCGAACACCTATTTGTTGCACTAATTTACAGCACAAACGTCAGCACAGGATTATTTGGCATCATCATCATC
>NW_008783318.1:0-249 GCF_000715545.1 Opisthorchis viverrini
CTTCCCAGTGAATGATAACTGACAATATGAGGGACTCATAATAAAACCGAAGGTTGCAAAACGAAAAGGCCACCAAGTTAAGACACGCTCCATTTAAAGCCAACCTTTGGGACAGTTGTAAAATTAGCCAAAAAAGCCCATCTTGTCCAGTAATAAAAATTTTTTTAACAAGGCCCGGGTATTGTGAAAGTAGCTAGTTTGTGAAAGAGTTTCGGTCGCTAAAAGCCGATTCTTTCCCATGCTACATAA
>NW_008783319.1:0-249 GCF_000715545.1 Opisthorchis viverrini
GGATCGTTGTGAATGAAACATCGGGTTTTTTTTAATACTGTCCTCATCGCCGTGTTACCTCATTGGTATATGATTAAAGTCTCCACAGTTGCACATCAACTATAGAGCCGTGTGGCACATGACTAGCAGTGAACTGCCGCAGCACCTAGCCCGAAGGTTAAGCTGAATTTCCGCCTAGTCGTCTTCTCTATCGATTGTCTGAAGCTTGAAGGTTAGTGAATACGGCTTGTAGCAGTTGGCCCATGCATT
>NW_008783320.1:0-249 GCF_000715545.1 Opisthorchis viverrini
CTAACACAAGACGTTCGAATCCAGGCAGTTGATAAAATGCAGGCGCGTTCTTATATCTGAAGACCGAGACTCAATATCTGGAGATGTCCACCAGAACTCTGACAGTTTAGATTCAGCTAATGAGCAGACACACGGTTCTGCAGCAATACCCAGAATTGCGTAAACTTGATATTTTCAGACCCCAACGTTGCCCCTCTCTATGTAGCCTCTCTTATGAAATGTCAACCGATCAGATTCGTTGAAACGGAA
>NW_008783321.1:0-249 GCF_000715545.1 Opisthorchis viverrini
CTCTTTGTGGATCCAGCAGATCTAACCACCGTACACTAATACGGCGCTGTACTAATGCAGGATATCATCCAATCGGCGCATGTAGGTTGAAAGAAATGACGCTCTAGCCTAGTCAGTTGGATAGCGAAAATATCATCAACGTTTGGTGAGAGCGAGGAGCTATTGTCGCCAAACTCAGGTGGACAGATTTGCGTTCAGTTTGAACCATACAAGCTTGTCAAGAAGGTGTGTTCATTTGTACAGTCAAGA
>NW_008783322.1:0-249 GCF_000715545.1 Opisthorchis viverrini
GTGGTGTCCTTCACCTCCCTTCGGGACTTGAACACCGGACCACGGGCTACTCATTTGCTTCATCAGTAGTATACGCCGTTGCATGGGCACATATGTGGAATGTCTTCAATAATAATGAGGGAGTTAGGACTTATTGTTGTTTATATGGTGCGGAGTTCCTTTGGAATTCAGGTTTCTTCTTAAAGCCGATAACTTTTCCGAACGTGACATGCATGCATCCAGGTCAGAAAGATCGCAGTGTACAGCTCA
>NW_008783323.1:0-249 GCF_000715545.1 Opisthorchis viverrini
ACGAGCGCCTCCGGCGAACTCGTCCTTAGCACGTCCAGCCTTCAAATTGCCAAGAACAGCCAAAGAAGATGGAGGCTCCACTGATTATCGTTCACGCGGCCGCCTGTTCGACCGACCATGCCACATCCAGGTAAAGCATCCCGGGTAAGTAGAAGTTCCGTCGTATAAGATCCAAACTAAGACCAAGCATCGTTGACCTTGATCCAGGGCCATCCGGCTTTCATAGAGGGTCTTCCAGCCATCAGGGAA
>NW_008783324.1:0-249 GCF_000715545.1 Opisthorchis viverrini
AGCAATGTATGCTAAGCTTGGAATACCACAACGGTGGAGTTATGGAGTGCGCGGTGTGCCCGTCATGGATTCTTCGGCTCGAATATTCCTGTCGATTGCGTAACAAGTAGCACCGGTACATGAGACACCCATGAAGCGTAATCAGTGTTACAGGCACAATTAGGCTGCCGGACTATTGTAGACAATGCTAAACTTACGCTGTTAGAGGCGACCCTGTTGTCCGAAAGGTTTTGGGGCCACTCTGAGGCT
>NW_008783325.1:0-249 GCF_000715545.1 Opisthorchis viverrini
TTTCTCATTGCCTCGCTTAATGGTAGCAATAAACCATCGTGCGCCCTCGTCGGACCCATGAGTATCCCCGACCCATGGTGGCCTTAATTTGTCATGATTCCTTAGCAGATTCTAACTACAACGAAAACCGCAAACGATTCCACCGAGATGTCCATGCACGGGGCTGTCTACAGACCCAAGTACAACGTCGCGATGACGGTACCGCGACCGCTACACTCAATCTGATGGCTTGTCCGTAGTTTACCATAT
>NW_008783326.1:0-249 GCF_000715545.1 Opisthorchis viverrini
GCTGTTTTCTCGCGAGGTTCAACATGCAGTTGAGTTTAAAGGTGTTCGTCATAAGAAATGGACTAAACAGAATACTCAATCGGGACATGAAAGGGCCAGCAGGTTTAAAAAAGGAAAACTGGTTGAGCTGTATTGTGGCACTGTAACTAGTTGGTTCACGATTGTCGTCCTAAATTTCACAGTATGGCAAAACTTTGCGGTGTAAAACGAACTCAGTCCCTTTGGACTAGGTGAAAAAGCTCACTAATC
>NW_008783327.1:0-249 GCF_000715545.1 Opisthorchis viverrini
AGCTGGCCAGGTCGAACACGAATGTTTGGTAGGTGGGCTTCAGACTACAAATGCATTTCACATGCATTGGAAGGATATAGAGCTTGTTCGGTGTCCCCGCATGTAGCATTGGACGCGAGCGTTTGGACCGCAAGGTGGCGGGCTTTGAAGTTTCCTCAGGAGATTATGTCAGAAGCCCATTACTCAATCGTCCGACGCGCTTGGTATAATCTGATGGTGCAGCTGTTGTGAGTTAGCTCTATTAGTGCC
>NW_008783328.1:0-249 GCF_000715545.1 Opisthorchis viverrini
GTCGTAGTTGCGTACAGAAAATCCAAAAAATTCGCAAAATTTATCCTCAGTCATGCGTATTTATTAAATACCATGCTCTTGTAAGCGACATCATAAGGCGTTTCTGCAAGTTCCTTAAGAAACTTCACCTTCCATTGGACGCGGAGCGTAACTTAGAAAAGATAGCAGGCTGTTTGCATGTGTCATCAGTAGTATGCGTCGATACACCGTGCACCGGAACATTAAAAGGAGGCCTCTCAACGAGGAACT
>NW_008783329.1:0-249 GCF_000715545.1 Opisthorchis viverrini
TAATCTCGATAAACCTTTCTAGTATTGCTTGCACTTCCCGTTTCTCTTCAAAAATGTTGTCTTTGTATTTCGGTCTCAGTCGAGCAGATCTGAGCACCGGTTTTGGAGACCCTCCAAGATTTACCTCATCATCTTCTCAGCAACGAGATTAAACAACAGTGAAGTGAGAAAGACCATCCTTGTCGGATATCGTTTCGCATAGGAAAGCTTTTGAAGAGCTCTTTATGCACTCGCGCGCCATCTTAAGCT
>NW_008783330.1:0-249 GCF_000715545.1 Opisthorchis viverrini
CCCAAAAAGTTACTTTACCAGGAGTGTGTCGTAAACAAATAAAAATAATAACGCTAGGTTGTGTAGACAATAATAAAGAGATCAGATTCAACAGATTCACCAACAATTGTACTTAAAACAAGGTTGGAGGGGTTTCCTCGTTCATCACGTCGGACAAATAAAAAGGTGTAGAAGACAGATCGGCTGAGATGTGTTCCGTTCGGGTTGATTGTCTGGTCGTTGTTGCACGAAGTGCTGACATATGCTGTT
>NW_008783331.1:0-249 GCF_000715545.1 Opisthorchis viverrini
CAACATCTACTCAATTACCCATCGCCTGCATAATATGCGTACTTGAGATTGAAGCACAAATTTGCATTGATCAACGAATGTGCACTGGGCTTATTTGTTTGGCCCCACGAGAGCAAAAACGACAATGTAGTGTCGCGTTCGGAAAGATATTTTGTTTTCAGTATTATCCCAGATAAACTATTGGCCAAACTTGACGCTGATTGGTCGGTTAAAAGGTGTCTTAAAACTCTAAAAATAAATGCATTTGAT
>NW_008783332.1:0-249 GCF_000715545.1 Opisthorchis viverrini
CTGAATATTTTGGAGAAGTTTTCCCTTTCTTGTCTCTAGGTAACACACCACTCATTGAGTTACTGAAAGATCTTGGACAACACACAATCAGTTTCGGCCTCCTTGGGGGTCACCAGGTAGGCAGAGTAACCGAGTTTAAGTCGATCTCATGTTCCAATTGAATTCGAAGTGTGCGAAATTTGACGATTAAACTCAATTGAATATCAGTTTGGTTTGCACGAGAGACTCATCTGAATGTCTCCTTTATGC
>NW_008783333.1:0-249 GCF_000715545.1 Opisthorchis viverrini
GTAACTGGTCAGTTGGCATTTTCTAATTGATAGCTCCGCAGAAAAGGCCTTCTCCCTTTCAGGGATAGTGAAAATCTCTTCACCAATATGGTCGGAGTGTTTTTAAATAACCTCACTTTTTGGCTGAATGGTGTATACAACAGACGATAATGCTCGATGGATGATTTAACAACATTGCTGCCCTCTTTCTTCCTCCGATAAGATCACTTCGTCTTAAAGGCTCATGGGATTTTTAAAATCAGTCGATTT
>NW_008783334.1:0-249 GCF_000715545.1 Opisthorchis viverrini
TGGGTCAACTCAACATCCCAGATAGTTCATTTCCCGAACAGTATTGCTCAAGTTTCAGATGGGTGCGCCACGCGATAGAAGGCAGAGGTTATAAACTCGTATTCTCTGTCTGTATCCGTGATGATGCGGTCGACGGAAGCTCCATTCCTACATATGAAGCCATTCTCCCGTGTTCGTATTTCGCACCGCCGCTTGCCTCATCATCCGATTGGACTGATATCCATTCACCACAAAAAACTTGGTTGTCCC
>NW_008783335.1:0-248 GCF_000715545.1 Opisthorchis viverrini
AGTACATTACAAATATAGAAATGGGACGAATATAATCATTCCACTGTAAAAGCTACTCAGCGCCGAACACGAAAATGTATGCAGAGGAAGACAGAGGAAGACTCAGTTTACAGGGTCGATTGTCAAGAAGAGAAAATAGGTGACCTTGAAACCATATGTTTGCCTCCTACCATGCGTGAGCCTCAAGCGTTTGGTAACAAATAGGCAAAATATAATAACGAATGCCTGATAATTATAATCGTTGGCAT
>NW_008783336.1:0-248 GCF_000715545.1 Opisthorchis viverrini
TCTAACCACTTGGGCCATCTCGCTCCACATGCCAGTCGGGATAACGTACTCAACAGTATAAGTACCTGAAAATATATGCCTCTATTTATACTAAATTAATTCTTATCAGTTTAGCACGCGTATACCATTACGTCGGGAACTAACTACTAACTAGTAGACGAAATTGCCCGTTACTTTTTTCAACGTACCTTAAACGAACTGATGAGTACCAAGCTGTGCAGATGGAGCAGTTAGAAGGGATGATAGTA
>NW_008783337.1:0-248 GCF_000715545.1 Opisthorchis viverrini
ACGCACCGTGTGTTCTCCCAAGCCTCGATGGCAGTGGTGTGGTGTAAAAATCCCCAGTGATGAATTGGTTTGGATTATGGCAATGCGGGTCAGTAGTTGACAGTAATTTAAGATATAGCTAATTGGCGTCCCTAAATACCTGTTCTCCAGGCGCCTACCCAACCGGAGTTTCCACCTCAAGCTACATCTGACTGGCAGCGATGAAGATGTACTAAACGATCCTGAGATTACCAGCGATCGAAGTCCGC
>NW_008783338.1:0-248 GCF_000715545.1 Opisthorchis viverrini
AGTCATCAAAAATTTACGTAATTTAATAAACCCGTCTCGTTAGCAATATTCTGTGGACAAATGTTTTTCCCTAAGTACTGCAAATGTCTCATCTTGCAACACTGACCCTGCCGGAAATTTGCCAGCCCAAAGGCTCGAACAAAGGTGTTAGCAAACGTGTGAAAAATGCAGTTCTAAATGACGTGTTCCAGCAAAGTACGCATTATACATGGTGTGTATTGGTTGGTCGGCGAGCTGAACCACCTCCT
>NW_008783339.1:0-248 GCF_000715545.1 Opisthorchis viverrini
GCTCCGTTGACACAGTAGGGATGGGCACAAACGTGCGTTGCTTGATGAAGTACATCACTTCTTGTCTTGTTCATCGGTGAGGTTTGGTAAGGAGAAATTCATCCCTACTGAGATGACAACATGTTCTGCTATGGAGAGATATCTTTGTCATTTCTAAAGGGCTGACTAACGGTCTGTCTGTAGGACTACCAGGGCAACCTGTTTTGCCTCCAATCGGAATGGCATGAGATAGCAACAGCAGTTGTGTC
>NW_008783340.1:0-248 GCF_000715545.1 Opisthorchis viverrini
TACCCACCTAAGATATTCTGGTCGTATGTCGATGACAGTTTCGTCATGATAAAACGAGAAACATTTGGTGAGTTTTACAAGTATCTGAATGAACTGCGCCCACAGATCGAACTGAGTATGCAGTCAGTCAACTTCGGATGAACTGGCCTTATTAGACACATAATGTCAAGGAATCCTAAAAACGAGAAGCCAGCCACACGGGGACAGATTTAAGCTACACGTCTGCCCATCCGAAATTGGTATTCGCT
>NW_008783341.1:0-248 GCF_000715545.1 Opisthorchis viverrini
AACCGCGTACAATTTGCTGTATTCATTCTTGTGTGTTTAGGTAAGCTGATTGGTCAACCGCACAAATGTTTGTGCCCCAGGTTCATGCTGAAAAATTACCTAGAAAGTAAAATAACTTCAGTTACATTCTTGAGGTTTCATTTTCGGAAGCGTGCGATCAACATGCTATTGCTCTACCACTGAATCAACCGAATAAACGAAACATATATGTTTTTCTTTTGAGCTAATATTGCAAAAGGCGTATGGTT
>NW_008783342.1:0-248 GCF_000715545.1 Opisthorchis viverrini
ATTTCTTTTCACTGGTAAATTCTACTCTTAGACAAACGATCTTTTGTTCAACGCACTTTTCTAGCAATACTATCGATCCTAGGTTACACCCTCACTGAGTTGGACCTAGAAGCCTAAATCTGAATTTACCTTTTCATTTAGAAGGAATCTGTTTACCTGTGACTTTTAATAGGTGAGTATGTTGTCAGAGAGGGGAGAGCACGAATAACTTCTGGTTGTTTTTAAACCGTCGGAAAGAAAAATGGTTA
>NW_008783343.1:0-248 GCF_000715545.1 Opisthorchis viverrini
CTTGCGGGATTTGTTGTGTTCACATTCACGCCGTTGTCTGTTGATCTGTCGGCCTCCTCATATGATATAGTTCTCAGAAAAGACCAGAGTTTTGCTCTCATTAGAGATCAACAGCATATCCTCGGTGGTTCCGAGGTATGAACTCTCGAAATCTGACCTGAAAGGCGAAAGTGTCACGAAACCTTGGAGGGCTAATGGGTCACCGTTCGTGGGGTCATGACTGCCACTCGTATCTCCTGTTCAAATAC
>NW_008783344.1:0-248 GCF_000715545.1 Opisthorchis viverrini
GCGGAAAATGCCCACATTGGAAAATAAGCAGCCAGTGGCTCATTGCACATCTCAGTCCGTAACCTTTTGCTTCAGGATGAACTTATTGACTTGGGCATAGCAATCGAAGAATTGTAGTCCCATAGCATAGTGTGGGGGTCTCTGACATAAGAATGCACAGGAGTGCTTCATCCGTCCGAAATGTTCGTCAGCCGAGTGAGGGACTAGGATTCACGATTCGTCATCATATGGGTGTGAACGTCGAAATT
>NW_008783345.1:0-248 GCF_000715545.1 Opisthorchis viverrini
TTATGTTCACTAACTTCTTGGGTATTCTCTGTTTAGCAAGTGTACTCAACAAAATCCGATCGATCAACGGAATTAAACCCAGCGAGAAAAAAATAGGATCGTGGGTTGTCTATATATGTGGTGTTGGTCTCACCTAAGGGATTGTGAAGGTGTGGTCAATGGAAAGTTCATTCGGTCTAAATCCTGCTCGATTCTCACGGGTCACTGTTTTGCGTGCTACTGTAAGACGCCGTAGAATCAATGACGCC
>NW_008783346.1:0-248 GCF_000715545.1 Opisthorchis viverrini
TAAGTTCACACAGACATGCCTATAGCGTGATAAGAAAACAAAAGTGAATCAGACAGAGTTTTCCTAGGTTTATCAAACGGAATCCTCTCGATTACCAGTACACACAGGGAGAAAAGTCCGCTTAGGAAACAAACTGACGAGTTCAGAAAGTTTCCCTCGAACAAATTGCCTATCCTAAATAATCTATGGAGGGACCAATCAAGTATTGTGTTGAGGGGGCATTTTGTCCGAGGTAGTTGACCTGATAT
>NW_008783347.1:0-248 GCF_000715545.1 Opisthorchis viverrini
GAATCTCACGAGTTTGTCTCTCCAGATAGTCCACCAGCCAACACAAACTAATACCAAAGAGCATGTTGGGTGTGACGGCTAAGACCACCATTGTTTCTTCATGCGATTCTTGCTCCCTTCTTGAGGACCGAGATCCATGCAGTTGTATTCTGTTTCCATTCCAAATCTTCCCTAGTCGATTTGTCAGACTGATCACCAGGACTTCACCAGCTTCTCCGAAAAGTGTGTAGTACAAACCACTCGATCAT
>NW_008783348.1:0-248 GCF_000715545.1 Opisthorchis viverrini
CCGAATCCAATTAGTTAATGAGGCAATTTGGGCTTCATTAATCGAGACATGAAAATCAATCGCCAGATTTGCTCATAGGCGCATAAACTTAATTTTATCTGCGTCGAACATACGCTCCTTCTAATTTCCAGGAAGTATTAAACGGCGGCGCTGTTCTACTCGGCGTTTTGACAGCACAACTGCCAGTTAAATATTTCCAAGACTCTCTAGAACCCTGGAAATGTCGTGTGAGTTTGAACGAAACCTTG
>NW_008783349.1:0-248 GCF_000715545.1 Opisthorchis viverrini
GAGCTGTGAATTCAAGACAGCCTGCTGACAAAAATGCACCATGGCGGCATGCACACGTGATCATCGAGTGGGAATCAGACCGAACTCGCTGCAGATTGTCTCCGTTATTTGCTTGGTCGCTGTGAGGGTTAGTTACTTTCGGACTGGGAATACTTGGACAGGTTACCAGGAAAAATAAGAGGTACAAAATTTTATATCTTTGTTTTTAGCGCTTCGGATAGCCTGTATTTTTATATATTCACGTGGCA
>NW_008783350.1:0-248 GCF_000715545.1 Opisthorchis viverrini
GTCCGTCAACTGCCAGCCTGTTTACCTGAGTACCACTTTCACAGTTTCTGAGGTATATCATACTTTCGGGATGCAGCCTTTGCATGCTTATTCGGCGTATCATGACCTATCTTTAGACTTTGGACTTTTTTGCGACGCCCAGGCTTTTCCTACCCTTCCCCATGACAAGTAAAAGCCCCCAAACACATCCATAATCGCCCTTCCATATGAAGTGCCAGCTCCACACGTGCAGTCGCAGCGGCACTGGA
>NW_008783351.1:0-248 GCF_000715545.1 Opisthorchis viverrini
CAGCTGAACCTCGGAAGTTACCCCTAACCAGGGTGGAAATGCCGGTTCCTAAGATATACGCTAATGTCCCCCATGCAACTAGCATTGAAAGTACCAGCCAAAAACGGTTGTAACACGGTACTAGAGAGGGCATTGCCACCCGGCGCTTGCCAATAAACCAGAAAGAAACAGTATAGAATTCATTTTTACTCTTCGGTTTAGGATAGAAACAATGTTGTGCGGTGACATAGTGACCTAGCTACTGCTAC
>NW_008783352.1:0-248 GCF_000715545.1 Opisthorchis viverrini
ATATTTGCTCTTGTGTTGCTTTTTCACGAAGATAGTAATAATGAAAACAGAACATGATAATAAGAGTAAGCCCGAAGAAACTTCAGGCGGTATGTTTGTTCAGGGTGTAGAAAAAACAGCGCTCATATGTGTTTATATGTTCACCATTTCGTCTCACCAAGAGTTTTTGGTCATCAAAGTTTCTCATGTGTCATCGGGACGCGACACTGTCTTTGACTCTTAAATGACATCGTCCAACATAGGATTCT
>NW_008783353.1:0-248 GCF_000715545.1 Opisthorchis viverrini
TGGTGAGGAAGTTCTATTGGGTGTGTGGGACAGCATTTAGTCCTCCTGAGAAATCCGTTCCTTCCTGAATTCGAGTCCAAACGCAGGGATGATGTCAGCTGCATGCTAGAAATCGCGAAGTTAGGTGCCATTACACTACCCAGTTATGGGCTGAAAGTCCGGAGTCCTTCTAAGGCGGATCATCATCATATAAGAAGCGGCATTTGCCTGTCCTTGGACTAGTTCTAACGAACTGCTTAGTTGTGAAT
>NW_008783354.1:0-248 GCF_000715545.1 Opisthorchis viverrini
TTTCAGATCTGCTGCTGAAGTTCATAGTTTGGAGTTATTTGGGCCTATTTTTGAGAACGTTGACCTTCACACTTGCCTCGCTTTGAATGGCGGGAAATGACATATCACGATGATCGACAACAAGCACAATACGCGGGTAACTCTTGTCATTAAGAGATTCGGTTTTTCAGATACCAATACTTAATTCGCTGATTTATTTTTTGATGAGATATTGAGTGTCATTTCTATGATAACTGGAGTAATTGGCC
>NW_008783355.1:0-248 GCF_000715545.1 Opisthorchis viverrini
CAGGCTGAACCAGTTGGGCGAAATAATGTTGTGAAGAAATGAAACCTCTGGTAATTTATCCTGTGTACTAGCATGTCAAGTACTTCGCTTTCGGTCTTTCTGCCTAGTTTGGCAACTAGGTTAAAATTTTTCAATCAAGGTGACATCTTCAGTGTGGAGTTGGAATCGGTCGTCATGGAATCCCACCAAGAAGGATCCCCTGATTGAGAGTGCTACCGATGTAACGGTGATACTACTTATAGGGGAGA
>NW_008783356.1:0-248 GCF_000715545.1 Opisthorchis viverrini
TCAGATTGGAAAGGCTGAACAACTAATAAATTAAAAGACCAAATACAAATCAGTCAAAACGGACGATGATTCAATCATTGTCGAATAAACCCACACGATGCCCGGTTAATTGAAAAGGACATTTGAGATAAACAGCCGGGGTGCATGGAGAATAAAAGCCGATGATACCAAGATTGCCTAAGCCAGTGGACTAACACCCACATCTATTCCAACAAATATTATGGACTAAAAACAACTACGTAGCTCGA
>NW_008783357.1:0-248 GCF_000715545.1 Opisthorchis viverrini
CCGCGCGAACTAAAGGTGGAGCTTGACTGACGCGCTCCGACGACTTCAAGGTCAAGCCTAGGCTGTCAGTCCAATGAACGACGGATACATTGGTTCATATACAGGTTCGGGGCTTCGCAAAAACCACAAAGGTCGGGTTTGATATCATCGTTCTGCTGAAAGGCACGAGTGGAAGAATGTAAAGCACCGCCTTTCTATTTCTCAGACCTGGGAAGTTACCTTGTCAAACCCTGGATTCATTAAAAAAA
>NW_008783358.1:0-248 GCF_000715545.1 Opisthorchis viverrini
GCAAGGATATGTCGTGTAGACGCTTTCATCGGGGTCAATGAACGCTCCTGGGTGAAGAAGTGTGAACGCTGGGTGAGGAAGAGATAAAGAGCGATTGAAATAAGAAGCCAAACCTGATGGTTGCCAGTGTGCTAAATGGAAAAGTCTAAAAGACACAGAACTGCAGAGAGGAAAGAAGTAGAAAAATGTAGGCGCAGAGGATCATGGATAAGAAAGGTCAGATAGCTGACCGGACATCAGTCCACTTT
>NW_008783359.1:0-248 GCF_000715545.1 Opisthorchis viverrini
GTGCACCTAGACTTTGTTTCCCATATGGGGCGTTAACGACATGGTAATCAAGGTCACGTGATCCGATCAGGCCCCACAGTACAAACATTTCATTCTGAATGTCACGTTTCCCGTGAATTACTGTCTAGACTAATATACCGACTTGGGATTAGACGCACACGTTCTTTACAACTGGTCTGCATACTCTGGCTGAGTTGTTTCGGAATGGGGTGTCTGCGGTGTAGTGTTGAGGGATAAAGTGACCGATC
>NW_008783360.1:0-248 GCF_000715545.1 Opisthorchis viverrini
AATGAGTCCATATGCGTGGCATTTTCTGTGGATTTGCGGAATTCCATCGACTTCAAACGAAACGAAATTACTTGAAGCCGTGCGATTTTGATTGACTAGGGTAACATTGAGTGACTGGATGGGGGAATAGGTGGGTCAAATTTAAGCAGTTGGACCGGTGGCTGATCGACGTATTATTTGAAGGATGTTGGCTGCAAATGAATGAACGAATGAATGAGTCAGATAGACCGTATCTACTAGTGTTATGG
>NW_008783361.1:0-248 GCF_000715545.1 Opisthorchis viverrini
AAAAGCCACCATAAAATACGACAAGGTACTGAGAAGTTCAAATAGAAGTCAGAAAATCAAATCTGCTCCTAGTCCGACCAACATGAAATTAAAAAGGTGCCAACACGTGGTAACTCTAGGCCAGCCGTTCTGACAAGGACAGAAAGGCGTATTCACTAGTAAAAGAATACCTTGTAACATAGTATACATATTTCAGCTCTTCTAGACTCGAGCTAAACGTCTATTTCGGATTATGATATTACCATCAT
>NW_008783362.1:0-248 GCF_000715545.1 Opisthorchis viverrini
AGTGGGTAAATTCCTCCTCTTCTGTCTGGGCGTTTTTAGTTTCTAACCAGTATATAATAATTCCTAAAGCGAATGGTTGGTCCCGAGATGATTTTCGCTATTCTTACTCGAGTGTGACGCAATACACAACAGATTTCAATGTAAAGGTGGGACATACGTGACCGTCATATCAGTGTTTCAGAGACATCTCGTTTGATTGAGCAGTTATCAGCTTAAATGATCGATCCATGAGTTACACACACACACAC
>NW_008783363.1:0-248 GCF_000715545.1 Opisthorchis viverrini
TTGACGCATAGAGAGCACTTTTGAAATTGCCGTTTGAAAGCTAAATTCCTCATACTGCCTGCTATACATTTCAGTAGTGTTTCCTTTTAGCAGATCTCAAGAGCACACTACGCAGACAAATGCTAACTGCGGGGCCAAATGTCTGCGTCTTGATTTTCTGGGCTGCACTGTGGGATCAATCTGCATAGTATGCGCGATGACAAAGGAACTTTACTATCTACGTAATGTACTACTCATAAGGTCGCTGA
>NW_008783364.1:0-248 GCF_000715545.1 Opisthorchis viverrini
TGTTTACCAAACCTCTCTGAAACGAAAACTAACATGATCTTTGTGCGTTTCCGAGCTCTCCCATATCCTTGTTCTTGACACCAATTAGGTTTTGCTGCTTGCCTTCACGCTTACATTTGCTAAAGGTCCAGTAATTGTTTGGGCCTAATCATTTTTTAGACCAGCTGAAACATTTCTACTAGTCCCAGAGAGTGTCATTCAGTGCTTGAACAAACCTGGTGTGATCGTGACATGGGCACTCTTTTCGG
>NW_008783365.1:0-248 GCF_000715545.1 Opisthorchis viverrini
CTTCCGATAACTGTCACAATTTTTGGAACCGACAGATTGATTAGTACTTTGTCTCGCCGCTCACCGGTTCATAGTGCATCGTAGAAACGGACATTCGTGGTGGATGACGGAAAATTTGACTACTAATTTTTAAGCATAATGTGTGGGCAGGAAAATGATCCTGGTTTAATCCACAAAAGTGTCTGTTGTTTATGCGTGCACTAACGACAATCTGATTTATAGCACGGAAAGTTGATGATCTGACTATT
>NW_008783366.1:0-248 GCF_000715545.1 Opisthorchis viverrini
CTCAAGTTTGTGGAGCGGATAAGCGTCCATTTGCATTAATTGGTTTATAGTTTGACTATAATCAATAACGATTGGTTTCGTCTGTCGGTCATTCGCCGTGACTAGCGCTTTCACTCTCCATGAAAAATTTGAGTGTTCAGTGACTTATTGGACGCTTTTCCTGTCGTTCATCTGTTGTGACGACCGCTTGCGTTCTCCATGGGGATTTCGAAGGCTCATCGATTTGGTTGGTAATTGATCAGGTGGCC
>NW_008783367.1:0-248 GCF_000715545.1 Opisthorchis viverrini
TACGTAACGCTGGACATGCAACGTTTTCTTTGCTTCTGATTTCTGTCGGAGGTACTCAGTAGTTTCCAAAGAATTTTCGTTTAATTAAGTAACAAAGCTATGTAGATCGCAAGATGCAGTTTGAAAATTTGGAAATGGGAAAACTATCGTTAGTTTAAAACCAAGCTGAAAATGAGTGCATAAAATGTTGGCTTCAGGTTTTGCCGACAGTTTATCAGTGGCAACCTGGAACGCGCAATTTACCGGTG
>NW_008783368.1:0-248 GCF_000715545.1 Opisthorchis viverrini
TTGTTATAAAGGGTCGATTGAGAGACACCTTTCGGGTAAAGAGTAGACATACATATAAATTCAACACAAAAAATTCACTGTACTCACGAAAGATGCTTGAGATGGTGTATCCATTCCTTCGTAGGACGTCAAAACTCGGGCTGACCACCACCGAGCCAAATCTTAATGAACTATGGAAGACGAGAGTGAACTATCTAAAAGAACGTGAGACCTCACGTGCGGCGAGCGTGCGGCAGTCGGCCAGAAGT
>NW_008783369.1:0-248 GCF_000715545.1 Opisthorchis viverrini
GAAATCAAATCGTACGGAATTTGGAATATACACTCATTTTCACACTAGTTTGGTTTTGACAAGAGAATCACAGAGCAATCTCTTGTTTGTGATGTTTTCCAAACGAATGAGTGTTCTTTACAAAGTACAATTTTGCTTCAAGCCAAACATGAGGTTGACAGAACCTCGGGAACTGAGGCTACCTGATGAGCTCAAAGAAGGACAAAACCGATAGTGGGCTGCCGAAGAGTGTCCAGAAAACTTATGGC
>NW_008783370.1:0-248 GCF_000715545.1 Opisthorchis viverrini
CACCCTTAGATGCAAGAGGGTCCGTCAGGGAAATAACCTTAATCTTGTTTAGCACTGACGGTGAGTGCCGCTTCCAGGTCAATATGCACTTTGGAAAGCCAGATAGAGTAATGGGTACGTTCAACTCAGATTACTTGTTCTTGAGGGTAGGACGAAGTCTCCGTACCTTTTTGACCGGATTTGACGATCAGCGACTAATCTTATTGTAAATACTGCCCCAATTTCTCAACCATATGTTGTCTTGCTGC
>NW_008783371.1:0-248 GCF_000715545.1 Opisthorchis viverrini
TTCCTATGCTGGCAATGAATGTTAGCTAAGTCAGAACCAGTTGGGTTTGTACTGTTGATCTGGGAAGCTGAAATTAACATTAACGAGTTCTCATAAACGGTTGAAAATCAGTGTGAACTTCGGAGGTTAGCCTGATTCTGTCGGAAGATGACAGCATATTAAAGAAGCCAAATACCACCCTGCTCGAATTGAAGCTGATTTGAGCAACATTCATCCGATCGGTGAAGCTGCTCGGGCGAAGTCTAGCC
>NW_008783372.1:0-248 GCF_000715545.1 Opisthorchis viverrini
ACCCGAAAGACTGTGGTCACCTCACACCGATATGTTCATATTAAAAAATTACGGCTGCATCGCACTTTCATGTGGCTTGTAACGAAAAGAGAGGGCAAACGTAACAAACTACTCATACGGTTGGTGGAAGATCTTCGACAACACAACCTTATGAGGAGTGTCTTACGCGTCTAGGCAATATCTTGCGCTGTCTTGCGATATCTCAGACATGGTACCAACTGAAACGTGAGGTGGACTTGTGCAACACA
>NW_008783373.1:0-248 GCF_000715545.1 Opisthorchis viverrini
AATGTTCACGGGGTAGTCCCAACGATTGCGCCTCTCCAAGGACTAACACTGACAATGTAGGTGCTCTCACATTGTTTAGCTATCTGAAAAATTCTATGTTCTGGATGCCAAATTACGTAATTTGTACTCCGAAAATGGATGGTCACATGCCTATGGACCTCCTATAGATGACGATAGCATCCACGGCTACTTTGCGAGTTAACGATTTTTCGCGTGTGGCTGCATCTCAACAGATATCTGCTTACCTT
>NW_008783374.1:0-248 GCF_000715545.1 Opisthorchis viverrini
GATGCGATTCGACATAGTCGCCCCAGCAAGTTGAACAGTGGAATGGAAAGTTTTTTCCCGGCGTGAGCCGTGGGGGCGCTGCAGGAAATAAATAATGCTTTCTCAGTGCAAACTGAAAAGTTCTTATTATGCTGCTGCTTTTGACCGGAATGAGTGGGTTTGCCGCACAAATTAGCCGCACTTTCTGCTCAGTCATCCAAAATTTACTAACTGCTTTTAACCTAAAGCAGGGAAAGCTGGTGACAAGG
>NW_008783375.1:0-248 GCF_000715545.1 Opisthorchis viverrini
TAATTTCGGAGAGTTTTGAAATAAGATAAGCGAAACTCACATTTGTATGTCCATCAAAATGGTGACTAAGCTTTCTGAAGAAAGCAAACGCTTCTGACCAATCCAGAAACCATTTTTTTGTTGTGCGATATTCCAAGCACCGTTTTGATACCCCGTGAGAAATCTCCACAACGAAAGCATAGGTGATTGGTAGCCGACTCTCACGTTGTGCGTCACAAAACTTCACCACTAACAGTGTCAGCAGTGGC
>NW_008783376.1:0-248 GCF_000715545.1 Opisthorchis viverrini
TCTCATGGAACCCATGTAGAAATTCACCCAAACCCAAATATTTTGACGAGTAGGATTCCGACAGTCATGGTAACCGTTTGCGGGTCTCAGTGCGTAGCTGAAGAAGGATATTCATTCTGTCACGACTGCATCAAGAGGGGTGAAAGGGAAGAAATTCCTACTGGCGTACTGCATATTAGTCCTTTCGACGCGTGGGAAAGAAGTTATTTTCAATAAGTCATGTACAAGGCCGTTTGTCCGGGTGCTCT
>NW_008783377.1:0-248 GCF_000715545.1 Opisthorchis viverrini
GGGAAGGAGAATAGACTGAATGGCGGAAAGAAGAAACAGTCTGTTTTAGTTGCACAAGTTAGCTAAACGGAACAATTTGGACACATAGCTGTCTGACTAAATATTTGCGGATCGCACATACGAACCATTTGACTACGAACTCCCACTTGACTAATTTTGCTTGCACTGTCTGCCTAAATTCGTGGGTCGAGGGACGTCAGATTATGTCAAACACGGTTAAATGTGGGTGCAGGCTTGTGAGAATCGAA
>NW_008783378.1:0-248 GCF_000715545.1 Opisthorchis viverrini
GGGACAAGCAGCGAAGCCCATCGACAAATTAACCACATGCGTTGACCTCGACGTTGG
This sequence comes from Opisthorchis viverrini, assembly GCF_000715545.1. Taxonomy (NCBI): domain Eukaryota; kingdom Metazoa; phylum Platyhelminthes; class Trematoda; order Opisthorchiida; family Opisthorchiidae; genus Opisthorchis; species Opisthorchis viverrini. The sequence goes on from NW_008783378.1 coordinate 58, forward strand.
GGAACGCTGCGACAACTGTACGAACACCGAGAATGTAAAACTACCAATATCCAGCTCCACTCCGTCAAAAGTGGACTCTGGTCGTGGACCCCGACAGCCGAAGCCACAAGCCAGACCACAACGAACTGAAAAATCCCTCGTATACCCAATTGGCCATGTTGGTCGCCGGAGGATCGGGTGTCCACACAAAC
>NW_008783379.1:0-248 GCF_000715545.1 Opisthorchis viverrini
GATGATGATGATGATGATGAGAACTCAGGGATAAACCAACCCACGTAAACGAGCAACCCTTGGCTTGGTAAAAATATGGGTTCATCATTAGTTTGATAGAATAAATTCGGAGCCTCCCATCACAGTTTCCCGACTGAGTAATTGCTTTGATGAATGAGGTCATAATGCAGTCCGTGGCGGACTCGGAACGCATTTACCGAACATATTCTGCCGATATCGTCGAACAAAATATCCCACCAGTATCTTGG
>NW_008783380.1:0-248 GCF_000715545.1 Opisthorchis viverrini
GGATGCTTTAACTAACAACGAAAGCAAAATTCTGGATTTTAAATACTGCGCTTTGAACCTTGACTTTGTGTCTTTTATTTCAACTGAATTAAAACATCTGAAGAGCACACAAAATCGCATAACTGCGATTGACTTTGATGTTCACACAAACCCGGCGCGATGAATACCTAGTAGCCACACTAGCATCCAATTTGGTGGCGGGAAATCTGGTTCGAAAGTCATTTTAACTGAACTTCCTAATTTGCTTC
>NW_008783381.1:0-248 GCF_000715545.1 Opisthorchis viverrini
TACACCCAATTTACAATTTCCAGGCTGGGTTATGTAAGCTGTGGGAGAACAAGCAGCAAACTTGGCCGACAAATCAATCGCAAGCGTAGACTTAGAGGTCATCGACTGCTGCAAGAACTCCGCAAACACAGAAAGTGAAAATCTTCCAGTTCCCACTCCGTCAAAAGCGGCCTGTGCGATCGTGGACAAAGTCATCGCTCAAGATCCCGAAGATAGTTCACTGAAAATTCCTATGTACGGTGGGTCGG
>NW_008783382.1:0-248 GCF_000715545.1 Opisthorchis viverrini
CAGAAGCGTAGTGTACGGTTCGTCAGTCACTGAGCCACCGCTGTAAGTCCCAAGCTGCGTGTGACAAAAATAACCCGCAGGCACTAGCCGTGATCCCTAGGAATAAGGCATTAATAAGGTCACTATATTTTTCCTGGGACAAGAGGAACGAAAGCATGCTATGTCTGGCTGGCGAAGTGGGCTTGGTGTGGTGCAACTCTTACCAAGACAAAAATGGCAACAGTCCCGCACTTCACTGTTAACCGGGG
>NW_008783383.1:0-248 GCF_000715545.1 Opisthorchis viverrini
TCTGTTGAATTAACCGCTGATTATTCGGTATACGGTGGTACAAATTTCGCTTTTTTGATCAACAAGACCAGCCCTTTGTAACAAGAACTCGTTCGTTTCTACCTGTAATTTGTTTGCTTGAAAGGACACGGTGTTTGCTACTTTCGATGTTGTACTAACTTCGGTAGATTAACAACATAACAAGTTACCTGACTGATTTTAAAATTTCTAAAACCGTTTTGGTCGGTTACTCTTCCTCCACATTCACG
>NW_008783384.1:0-248 GCF_000715545.1 Opisthorchis viverrini
TTAGCTGTTCATTCTGAGGCATAACCCCGTACGGCACCTGTCAGAACTGACAGGCTTGTTTATTTCACAGTGAAGAGCAACCCACAAAAAAATTGAACTTCTGAACCCATACAAAACCAAACCAAGAAATGGCGTTATAAGAAGGAAAGGATCCAAATCTAGGATAAAAGCCCGGTGACGGACCAGTTTAATCTGAAGGAATGGTCTTCAGAAGAAGAGGAGTCACTCCAAGGTGGCGGCAGAACTTG
>NW_008783385.1:0-248 GCF_000715545.1 Opisthorchis viverrini
AAATATGCACAGTCACTCCAGATGGCATCCAGAAGCATTCTCTTCGGATTCTGTAGTTCCATTTCCGATGTCTTTCGGTTTTGCTGTTGTTACTTCAGACCTTAGTCGTATCGGTGGCCTTGTTTAAACATCACTCTACACTTATAATCGTTGTACTGACTGCCATTGGAATCAGTGCAGACGGCACTCTACATTACACGTCAAGCTTGGGGCGATTCAAACGCGTCACAGTCTAATCACTTATTTTG
>NW_008783386.1:0-248 GCF_000715545.1 Opisthorchis viverrini
AGTTATTAGTTGAATATCCCGGACGGATGCGAACTCCCTTGGAATGTGACACGGGAATATTGACAGCGGTGTGTGACGGACAGCGGTAATCGGCCACCGAGTAAATGAAGACATTTATGTAGGTATTAGTCTTCAGTGCAGAATCAGAAGATGGTGCGTAGCGTGTAGTTTGATGGCAGGTGTGAGGATGCCACATATGGGGGCGTAGAGAGTAGAACAATAAGTACTTACGTACTATTCTGAATGCG
>NW_008783387.1:0-248 GCF_000715545.1 Opisthorchis viverrini
TTTTAATAAAATCTGACGAAGAGAAGGTGTACACACTGTGGGGTACACCAGAGCTTTTGTTTATTTCCCCGGGAAGACAAAATGTACATACACAGTGTACTCAAAATATGTTCAACATGTGACTTAACAAGGTACCAGTTAGCGCTCATTAGAAGGGTATAGTAGCTCACATTATCAAATATTAATCCAAAAGATTACGGTTGACTGTGTCTTTTCAGAGATAACCTCTGAATGAGATACAGGGGTAT
>NW_008783388.1:0-248 GCF_000715545.1 Opisthorchis viverrini
GGGTAATGAATTAATCTGAGGAATAGGGAGACATAAATAATTACGTCACGTCATTAACACTCCCAAGGGACCAAGGGTGAACTTTGATCATCTCCAATGGTTTGCTCCATAAAACACAATTGTCGAACATCTCTTTTCAGGAGTCTCATCACCGTTCGAAAGTCACGAATTTCTCCGTCCTTTCCTGGCGTGACCGTTGGTTCAACACCCTTCGGCCATGAACCCCTAGATACGGACGTGTCGACTAA
>NW_008783389.1:0-248 GCF_000715545.1 Opisthorchis viverrini
CACACAAGTTCACCTGTTCAGGTGCAGTACCTGAGCTAGTTCTAGCGTGCGCTTCACATACCAGCTGTCCGAAGTCCGAACTCCGACTCATGGTCATGGATATATACTACTGATGAGTGCTAAGAGCGAAAATCGAGTCCAGTTCTTGGTGTGGAGTTACTGGAGTAATTTTGCGAGGATAGGGAGGAGATTACTCAAAGGTCAGTGTTGCAATTACCTACATATTCTCATATTTCTTAGTTTTTTTT
>NW_008783390.1:0-248 GCF_000715545.1 Opisthorchis viverrini
GTCACGTGTTGACCGCCTCCTCGAGTGACAGCTTCTCAAGTGTAAGTTTCGCAATTCGATCAAATTATCCTTCCTGTGACATGTTAGCGAAGGCACTCCAAATTGAAAATTCGAGAATCACCGTGTAGCAGTTTCGTCCTATTTGGCTGTCGACAACTGGTCTTATTTGCACACCAATCATTTGCACCTGTCATTGATTGCCCAAGAGTTTTCAGCACATTTATTGGTAATACCTGACGCCTAATCTA
>NW_008783391.1:0-248 GCF_000715545.1 Opisthorchis viverrini
CCGGGAGGTCCGTGGTCCGAGCCCGTCCTCTGCATCTCGTCTTCACCTGCCTAGACTTGGGCAACAGGACAGTATTTAATTCGGGTGGAATAGAAGCTAGGCAACGAAAGGGTTTTGCAGCTGAACGATTTGAACACCTGGATTATGAAGACCTTGTAGCATTGGTCTCTTTATCTCATCGTCCACGAAATTACATAGGTGTGGACAGAGTGTGCACCCCTGACGGATACCGCTTTGCGTACGGAAGC
>NW_008783392.1:0-248 GCF_000715545.1 Opisthorchis viverrini
AAGATCCCTTTCTCAATCGTCCACCGACTCAATTACCAAGCACTGTAGCAATGCAGGAAGTGTATTGGCGTACACATACACTTCGGGATTGTGTGGAACATATCCTCGTCAGGCTGTGCAACATATACGCATGGGTTTGTCCCATAATTATGGTTATACCGAGTAATCCAATACCACGTAAAAGTGGTTGTGTGGGACCTCAGACTAGCTCGTACTCAGAGAGAAGGAAGCGCGAGGGCTGAGATACT
>NW_008783393.1:0-248 GCF_000715545.1 Opisthorchis viverrini
ATTTGAGGAGACATCCCAGAGATAATGCATCATTTAGGCTAGGACGCCCTCACACCCAGTCTTTCAAATGTCTCGAACCTTCCCGTCCTACCCTAAATGCCACCCCTCGTATTTTACCTAAAAGATGAAAAATGACTAACGGTAATGCGAATTTTTTGTCGCGGACTCTCTTTCTTATTACTCTTAGGTGAGTACTTGACTTCAAAATTCCTAGTTTTCTACTGCACTCGCAATCCATCCTGTTCTTT
>NW_008783394.1:0-248 GCF_000715545.1 Opisthorchis viverrini
TTATGTTTTAGGTGGATAAACCAGCTGATAGGAAGCATGAACGTTTTCAACACCGCGAGGTCCTTGCATTTCCTGAAAACCCACATTTCACTAGGTTCACCATGATTCTTCAAGATTTTGCTTCACGGTGTGCGAGCGTGTCTTCTTAGTCGGTAGTTCACGGATTTCCGTGTCTTGGTACAAAGGATCGAGGTTTTTGCCTCAGTCATTAAGCCTAGTTCGTTCTTGTCGTTCACCAGCTTTCGTTT
>NW_008783395.1:0-248 GCF_000715545.1 Opisthorchis viverrini
AATTGTACGCCGAGGGCAAACTGCACTTGATTGCAAATTACACCACATGCATCGCAGAATCAGCGAAGCGAGCGTGTCTACATGGTTTGGCCAGTCTGTCCATTGGACATGCTCTCTTCAGCAGATTAGTTTGAAGAATGACACATCTTAGAGATTGGATTGATCCACCGGGCAACTCGTCAGGGACTAAACATGATTTGTCCATGGAGAGGCAATAACCAGATGCGATAAACTCGCCACTGAGCATG
>NW_008783396.1:0-248 GCF_000715545.1 Opisthorchis viverrini
ATGAATGCAAGGATGAAAATATCGCGTTTTGTTTGTTACACTGATGATAAATCGACTAAACCTTTCCTAGATAGTCGTTTTTCGGGTGTATGTCCTCGACTGTCGAAGCATTCGTCACTGCTGTCTCTAACCAACCGCCGAAACTAGGTTTTAATCTAGGGTACAGAATTACCAGGAATAGTTTGTGGTCATTTTGGAGGTGATATTTGAAAGAACTCCTCCCTATAGCGTGCTTCTGAATAAGCAAA
>NW_008783397.1:0-248 GCF_000715545.1 Opisthorchis viverrini
GTTGTGAAATTAACGATAACTCAATGCCACTAACCCAAGGGCAGTGGCATGAATTCAATACGGTTCGTTGTGACATATAGCGCAACAAGAATGAGCCGAAATAGTCAGCTGTTTTATTCCAGAATATCGGTTAATCTTGCGCAAATCAATTGTTTCTTCATCAATACACACCTCCTGAGTAACGAACGCATGCTGATTGTGCATCGTTTTATTTGCTGGGCAGATTTATGTTAGTTTAACAATCCTTA
>NW_008783398.1:0-248 GCF_000715545.1 Opisthorchis viverrini
GCGAGTGCAGCCGGTTATCGTCTCCTCCAAAAGCTCTACAAGTCTCACATATAATAATGGGATATATAAGGAGGTACATGCAAATGGCTATACAATGAATGATCTCCATCAGCTTTAAACATAGTGCCATAGTGAGGAAAATATTTCAAGGACATAGAGCATCGTACATCCCGAAATCCGGGTTGGATGTTACATGGCAGATTGAGATGAAGGACAAAAAGAGAGTTCTAGTCGAGTCTTCCATAAAC
>NW_008783399.1:0-248 GCF_000715545.1 Opisthorchis viverrini
TAAAGCCATCAAGGATCAGAAAGTAGTGGTTATCTTGAATAAAGAAGAACGTCTCGACGGTTGCGTCAAATACTCCAAACGACCGCTATCGATGCCAACGGTTGCCATTTGTTTGGAGCCCATAGTTGGTGTAGAAGCCCGAGAGCTGAACGTGTGATGTTGTATGGTCTGTTTGCCTGCATTTTGAAAAAGGGGACTGTCCCAGGCAGGATTATGAGGGACGATGATAGTGCCCATTTATAAAAAAT
>NW_008783400.1:0-248 GCF_000715545.1 Opisthorchis viverrini
TGACTGAATTATTGACTGACCTGGATGCTCGCCGGCTCCCCCATTCAAATTTTGGTGAAATTTTAGGGTCCCCTTAGGTTTCGAGCATAATAGTGTTATTTGCAGGAATGTGGACTTCCCAATGGATACAAACACTCTTATTTGCACATTAAATACCTTTGGCAAGAGGGACCCGACTGAACCCAGATTAATCTCTAGAGTTTACGGGTCAGATTAAACCAGATTGTGAGTTAAACCGGATTTCAGAA
>NW_008783401.1:0-248 GCF_000715545.1 Opisthorchis viverrini
TTAGAGACCCTCTCCGAGTTACATACAAAGCAATAAGTGTGCAGATGGGATGGATCTTTGATAGTCTTTCATAGGTTTGTGGACCCATCTTATTCTTGCGAGCCCCTTGAAATCTTCCAGCATACTGGTCCACAAAGTTTTTTCAATGCCTACAACTCGTGCGATTCGTTTTTATTACTTTTTCAAAACCACATCTAAACCAATAGTTTCCGCCCAGTTCTAGTGTGACAAATGCTCTACACAGCATT
>NW_008783402.1:0-248 GCF_000715545.1 Opisthorchis viverrini
CTCAGCTTGCCTCACTTCTGTGAGTTTAAGTCCCCCAGTGTTTAAGGAGAATTCAGCTGCGGCGCTTGCCATCATTCTCCCGTTGGTTTTAAACATTGCCAACCACACCACAGACCGTAGAAGTTTGAACCAATGGCAATAGATTAACACTGAAAGATAAATCCAGTTGTTTCCGAAGTCGTAGATACGTTAACCCAATCGTGTTTCTTCTCCATTTGTATTCCATCTGGTATGAAATTTGAGGTGTG
>NW_008783403.1:0-248 GCF_000715545.1 Opisthorchis viverrini
TTGAGGGAAAATGGAAATGTCTGCTACAGTAGCAAGCGCTCGGAATGACCGCTGGTATGCAACTTACTGTCCAGTGCACAAGCCTCGAAGTGCGGTACTATATGCTTCTTCGCCTGTACCTCACAGTTGAAGCGAAACCAGTGAAAGGAAACAACATCTAAATCTTCGGCGAGAGTTCCGATTCTGTGCATCAGTTCGTGGACCTGTAGAAAGCTTGCGATGACTACACCTTGCAACAAGATTTCGGT
>NW_008783404.1:0-248 GCF_000715545.1 Opisthorchis viverrini
AAACGTTCGTTACAGTGGATGAGTGTAGTCCACCATATGAGTCATCACCACCAATCCGGGAAGATACATTGACAATGTGTGGACACTAAAGCATGCCAGTACATGATCCATTTTGACAAGCGTTTTTGTTACGTAAAAATAGCACTACTTTTGCATAGTATAGAAGGTATATTGCTGTTATTCGGTGAAAAAACAAAGCAAAAAATCAGCCACTATCTTTTCAAAAGGACAAGCACACAAAAACCATA
>NW_008783405.1:0-248 GCF_000715545.1 Opisthorchis viverrini
GTGTTGGCCCTATGGTTTGAAGGTGAGCTAGGTCTATACTGGTGGTTTTGGTTGGTACGGGTTTTTTATTATTCCACACTAAGGACAAACATGTGTCCGAACTGAAAGTTGATACATGATGTGGGATACAAAAGTATCATATATTCAACCGGTAGAATTTATGCGGTAAATGGGAATAACCGGGCCAGCTCTCAACTAACAGCTCCATTTCAAATCTTCTGCCCTGATGGATTGTGTTGTAGGATAAT
>NW_008783406.1:0-248 GCF_000715545.1 Opisthorchis viverrini
GTTAGCTTCCGTTCAGATATGCAAAATACACGTAACACAAGTAATAAAAACCATACATCCCAAAGTTGACAGTTTTTCTGATGGCGTATCGCTTGACTGCCCTGCAGATGACAAACAGATCACGTCTGTTATTGTTCAAGCTAAGCGAGGTCCTATGAAAGTCTTGCGCAAAATCCTGCATAATATAAAACATGAGTAAATATTTTGTATTATTATTCATCAAGCATGCAGTTATGGTTGGTTGAATT
>NW_008783407.1:0-248 GCF_000715545.1 Opisthorchis viverrini
TTTCGTTATGGAAACCAAACGTCTCCCGGAATCCCTTAATACGCAGTGTGCATCCTGTTATGCGGTGGTCACCGAACGCTATGTTAAAAACTCATCTGCTGCTAGGAATCCTTTAAAAAATCAGCTGTTTTACGTCCTTGTGCTCATCTTGGAAGATACTCGGAAAAGCATGGTGACTCCTGAGCGGGATATTGATGTTTCACCTCCGACTGCTCTCCAGATTGTCTGAGTGCATATCTGGAGGTGTA
>NW_008783408.1:0-248 GCF_000715545.1 Opisthorchis viverrini
TCTGTAGTCACATCCCTGAATTGTCCACAAATTACATGGGTTAAACGTGGAAGTGGTTCTTTTGTAGTTCACCGTATTTCAAAGTCACGTGATAACTATTTTATTATGGCAAACAGATATGTTGCAATCTCTTCGCTGGAACGCTGCGCGCTGCTGATTTGGAAGCAAATTACGAAAGCGGAATTCGTAATCTGCCTCTAGTTAGAAAAATTACCTCATGTAATCGTGGATGATTTTGGTAAAAAAAA
>NW_008783409.1:0-248 GCF_000715545.1 Opisthorchis viverrini
TGAGATTTTTACTGTCGTGTCTATTAATAGCTTGTAAACACTTATTTCGTGTTGTTATATAAAAACACCACGGCAGTTGGTGTCTCTCGTTTTACCTGAGTGCAGTATTTTACGTATTAGGTGGGGAACCAGACGAAATCTCTTGCTTATGGTATCCGTCAACTGAACAGACTGCACACGAAAGGCCCGCTGTTCGATTTGGCACGATATTCGCAGGATAAACGACAATCGTTGCCTAAACGATGTGA
>NW_008783410.1:0-248 GCF_000715545.1 Opisthorchis viverrini
CACAAATCGAATTTTCACAAGACGGAAAAACCTGCAAATGAAAAACATCTGCAACCATCAGGGCGAGAACCGGACAGGTGACACGGAGGCTTCTCCGAAGCTCTAAACGCAGACCTAGTGTACGGCCGTTTATTCTTACAACCTATCTGACAGCACGCTTCTTGGATCCCCACCTTTGGGAGCAAAAGATACAGTGTTGAACTGCCTGTTCACAAGCTTCCCTGATCTGACAACAAACCTAGCGATAT
>NW_008783411.1:0-248 GCF_000715545.1 Opisthorchis viverrini
GGAACCCACGTGTTTTCAACCTAAGGTAAACTTGGGAGCCCGCCGTTTGGCGACGGAATGGGTAGGTACGTTTGGCATACTCCACGACATGACGTGCGAAAGGGCGTAGTGGGTGGTATACTAGTTTCTTGTCGCACATGTTTGTGCCCAAATATCGTAGGTCCCCTCGAAATCTGGTATATTGTTTGGGAACAAGGTCAAACCATGGCGTGCGTAATTGCCTCGAATGGGGGTTGGTCATCGTTCGG
>NW_008783412.1:0-248 GCF_000715545.1 Opisthorchis viverrini
TAATACATGCACATATACAGCATATATACTAGGTGTTCTACACTATGAAGCGGCAAGCCTGAAAGGGCCTCAGGTTTCGAGAAATCAATTCCGGTGGGCGGCGTCGACGTGCGCTCGAAAATGTACGTATGGATAATAGCTTCATTGCTTGTGGGCATCAGAATGTTCTGTAGTACTATCTCCTGAAACAACGGAAGTCATCTGGTCGCATCGTATCGTACAACAACGGGCCAAATGGGTCACATCGT
>NW_008783413.1:0-248 GCF_000715545.1 Opisthorchis viverrini
TCGTTCGTCTTTTTGATGTTTTACATGAATATCGAACGGATTTCCTCCCAGTAACTCTTTGAAGTCATTCACTGTGAGTTGAGTAATTCTTGGTTCCTGCATGAGAGCAAGTGATTTGTTCAGCAAGTTCATGAGGAAAAATTGGCTGTGGTCACCGGATCTTTGAACAGTGCCGTATATGTAATTTTCGGCTATCAGTTTCACAAACAGGGTTTTCCCAGTGGTTGTTGGTCCTTCAATGACGAATG
>NW_008783414.1:0-248 GCF_000715545.1 Opisthorchis viverrini
GCATTTGCAGGACGTAGAACCCTCCCTCACATGTATTTGATACTGCGGCTCTTGAGCATAGAACCCAGAACTGTGGGTCCATTCTCTGTCGTACGATCGATTCGGTACACACAAAGTCGTTCAGTCTAACAAAATCTCATCTTTGACATCGAGGCCCCAAGCACTTTAGGCATTCTACGCTAAAACAGAAACACTAGCCTGGCTAGCCCGGTCCGCAGGGAATTTACGAAAGCATTTTCCGCTTTGGG
>NW_008783415.1:0-248 GCF_000715545.1 Opisthorchis viverrini
CATAACCCGTTAACCTCTTCTGTTCCCGTCTAGGTTTGGGGGAGTTGGCAGTGTCTAAGCCCTCGTAATTCCCCATGGTAGTGTAGAAGCTTGAGACCAAAACGATTGTAAGCTAAACGTTTATTACTACTTTTATTTGGACCATCAGACATTGATATCTCAAAATACCTATCAGACATGTTTCATTTCCAATTTCCAACCAGTGAGAAAGATGGAACTATTATACCTGTGCAAAGGTACTACTACTG
>NW_008783416.1:0-248 GCF_000715545.1 Opisthorchis viverrini
GGCTTCATCTAGCCAATCTTCGGTAGATTAAGGTTGCCCAGTATTCTCCATCAAGAGTTTTTGGAACTTTCCGACCCGGCTGATATTGTTAATATGATGGCTTCTTTAAAGGGCATCCTTAATTAAACTTGTCGATCTCAGCTTGGCGACGTAATGGGTAACTATTTAGGGTTGACTGACGGTTGATTGCATACTGAACCAGTTTTATGTCCATGATCCTAGACTCCGACTATCTTTCAATCACCCTA
>NW_008783417.1:0-248 GCF_000715545.1 Opisthorchis viverrini
GATTAATATTTTGGTTGTCTCTGCAGGCCCTAATGGGTTACTCCGATAAACCAGTCAGACATTGGAGGTATCGTCATATTCTTCATCCAGGAGGATAGCCGTTAGCGGTGCATCACAAGATGCATGGTCATTAGGCAGCGCCGCGATAATTTGCAAAGGTGGAAGAGTTAATGAATGAATGTAGAAGAAGCAGTACTGCAACTTTGGTTGACTGAAACGGCTGCACAAGCCACCCAATCTTCTCTCCT
>NW_008783418.1:0-248 GCF_000715545.1 Opisthorchis viverrini
CGTTCATTTAACATCTAACGAGTAGTGTCTGGAATCACAACATTCCAAAACTAGAGGTTGCACTTCTCGGTGAAATCTGCGTGATTTCAGCGTAGTCAAACAAATAGGCACCTGACAATTTAGGCCATAAAACTGAATGACACTTTGTGGTCTTGCAAAAAAATGCCTTTTTGGGTTAGTTGCACTTAAAAAACAAGTGGATGAGAATAAGAAATGATCATATCCATGCGCGTCGGCTTACTAAATAT